>NW_028320554.1:0-33000 GCF_062004578.1 Staurois parvus
GGATGTATCGGGGAGATTCTCCCAGGTCCCCCACTATTCCCTCATTATATGAGTCACCGGGACCGGAAGTGAGGGGAAATCACCTCTGTGGGGACACCGAGGATTCCCTTCTTCCAGTTGTGTCTCCGGGACCGGAAGTGAGGGGAAATCACCTCTGTTGGAACCTAGAGAGGCTTTAGCCCCGCCCTCCCATCACTCCATCCAATAGGAACTGTACAGGCTTGTTCCTACTGCCCGGTGTGGGCGTGGTCAGATCCGCCCATTTCTGTATGAGGAATCTGATTGATCTTTTGTGCCATCCTCCTCCAATACCGAGCCCCTCCCCTATTGCTGGGACACACCCACTGGGCGGAGTCTTTATCAGATGTCACCAAATATAGAGAACTCCTTTCCCCCAAACTGCAGAACCCCTACCCCATCATCCTTGGCACCCTACAGAACCCCTCCCCCCCACCCTACAGAACCCCTTGTACAAACCTCCGCTCTGTGTGTGATGTGAGGTGGGGGAGGTGTTGTGTAGTCCCCCATCCCCCCCGTTATACACTTCCTGTCCGGGGTGACAACCCTTCCCCCCCACAGGCACAGTACAGGGAATGTTGTCACCTCGGACAGGAAGTGTGGTGTGGTGTCACCAAATATAGAGAACTCCTTTCCAGAGGGGTGGTGCCAGAGCCCCCCCCCCCCCCCACCCCATCACCGCTGCCGCTAGGCCCGCCCACCATTCCAGGCTGGTTGTATATATACAGTGAGGGAAAGAAGGATTTGATCCCCTATCATTCAGCAGGATTTCTGGCTCCCAGGTGTCTCTCATACAGGTAACAAGCTGAGATTAGAAGCAGTCTCTTAAAGGGAGTGCTGCTAATCTCATTGTGTTACCTGTATAAAAGACACCTGTCCACAGGAGCCATCAAACCATCAGATTCCAAACTCTCCACCATGGCAAAGACCAAAGAGCTGACCAAGGATGTCAGGGACAAGATGGTAGACCTACACAAGGCTGGACTGGGCTACCAAACTATGGCCAAGCAGCTTGGTGAGAAGGTGACAACAGTTGGTGCAATCATTCACAAATGGAAGAAACACAAAACAAGTGTCAGTCTCCCTAGGTCTGGTGCTCCATGCAAGATCTCCCCTCGTGGAGTGTCAATGATCATGAGAACAGTGAGGAATCATCCCAGAACTACACGTGAGGATCTTGTCAATGATCTCCAGGCAGCTGGGACCACAGTCACCAAGAAAACAATTGGTAACACACTACGCCGACAAGGACTGAAATCCTGCAGTGCCCGCACGGTCCCTCTGCTCAAGAAAGCCCATGTCCAGGCCCGTCTGAAGTCTGCCACTGAACATCTGAATGATGCCGAGGAGGACTGGTGGGAAGTGTTGTGGTCAGAGGAGACCAAAATCCAGCTCTTTGGCATCAACTCAACTCGCCGTGTTTGGAGGAGGAGGAATGCTGCCTATGACCCCAAGGACACCATCCCAACTGTGAAACATGGTGGAGGAAACATTCTGCTTTGGGGGGGTTTTTCTGCTAAGGGGACAGGACAACTGCACCGCATCAAAGGGACGATGGGCGGGGCAATGTACCCTCAAATCTTGGGTGAGAACCTTCTTCCCTCAGCCAGGGCATTGAAAATGGGTGGTGGATGGGTGTTCCAGCATGACAATGACCCAAAACACACGGCCAAGGCAACAAAGGAGCGGCTCAAGAAGAAGCACATTGAGGTCCTGGAGTGGCCTAGCCAGTCTCCACACCTTCATCCGATGGAAAATCTGTGGAGGAGCTGAAAGTTCGAGTTGCCAAACGTCAGCCACCGAACCTTAATGACTTGGAGAGGATCTGCCAAGAGGAGTGGGCCAAAATCCCTCCTGAGATGTGTGCGAACCTGGGGGCCAACTCCAGGAAACGTCTGACCTCTGTGATTGCCAACAAGGGATTGGCCACCAAGTACTAAGTCATGTTTTGTGAAGGGGATCAAATCCTTCTTTCCTAACCGCACTCCACCCCCTGTGCTCCACATTCATAGAGGCAGAGCTCCGCCCACGAGGTCCCCAGCCCACATACATCTCATGTTCCCCTCACACATGGCAATCCACACAACTTCCATCACATCTCAACTGACATTCCCTGACTGACAACCAATACAAACAGTGTCCCCATTGAACTCCGCCCACATTTCTGTCATGTGGTCACTGGAACCGAGGAACGATTGCTGGGAATCTCATGGATAACTTGGAGATTGTCCAATAACAGAGGAGACTCCACCAATCGTAGAACAGAGGAGACTCCACCAATCACAGAACAGAGGAGACTCCACCAATCGTAGAACAGAGGAGACTCCACCAATCACAGAACAGAGGAGACTCCACCAATCGTAGAACAGAGGAGACTCCGCCAATCATGGAACAGAGGAGACTCCGCCAATCATAAACGAGAGGAGACTCCACCAATCACAGAACAGAGAAGACTCCACCAATCTTAGAACAGAGGAGACTCCACCAATCATAGACGAGAGGAGACTCCGCCAATCACAGAACAGAGGAGACTCCGCCAATCATAGACGAGAGGAGACTCCGCCAATCACAGAACAGAGGAGACTCCGCCAATCACAGAACAGAGGAGACTCCGCCAATCATAGACGAGAGGAGACTCCGCCGATCACAGAACAGAGGAGACTCCGCCAATCACAGAACAGAGGAGACTCCGCCAATCACAGAACAGAGGAGACTCCACCAATCACAGAACAGAGGAGACTCCACCAATCACAGAACAGAGGAGACTCCGCCGATCACAGAACAGAGGAGACTCCACCAATCACAGAACAGAGGAGACTCCGCCAATCACAGAACAGAGGAGACTCCGCCAATCACGGAACAGAGGAGACTCCACCAATCGTAGACGAGAGGAGACTCCGCCAATCACAGAACAGAGGAGACTCCACCAATCATAGACGAGAGGAGACTCCGCCAATCACAGAACAGAGGAGACTCCACCAATCATAGACGAGAGGAGACTCCGCCAATCACAGAACAGAGGAGACTCCGCCAATCACAGAACAGAGGAGACTCCGCCAATCACAGAACAGAGGAGACTCCGCCAATCACAGAACAGAGGAGACTCCGCCAATCACAGAACAGAGGAGACTCCACCAATCACAGAACAGAGGAGACTCCACCAATCACAGAACAGAGGAGACTCCGCCAATCACAGAACAGAGGAGACTCCACCAATCATAAACGAGAGGAGACTCCACCAATCACAGAACAGAGGAGACTCCACCAATCACAGAACAGAGGAGACTCCACCAATCGTAGAACAGAGGAGACTCCACCAATCACAGAACAGAGGAGACTCCACCAATCGTAGAACAGAGGAGACTCCACCAATCGTAGAACAGAGGAGACTCCACCAATCGTAGATGAGAGGAGACTCCACCATTCACAGAACAGAGGAGACTCCACCAATCGTAGAACAGAGGAGACTCCACCAATCATAGAACAGAGGAGACTCCACCAATCATAGAACAGAGGAGACTCCACCAATCACAGAACAGAGGAGACTCCACCAATCACAGAACAGAGGAGACTCCACCAATCACAGAACAGAGGAGACTCCACCAATCACAGAACAGAGGAGACTCCACCAATCACAGAACAGAGGAGACTCCACCAATCGTAGAACAGAGGAGACTCCACCAATCGTAGAACAGAGGAGACTCCACCAATCGTAGATGAGAGGAGACTCCACCATTCACAGAACAGAGGAGACTCCACCAATCACAGAACAGAGGAGACTCCACCAATCGTAGACGAGAGGAGACTCCACCAATCACAGAACAGAGGAGACTCCACCAATCGTAGATGAGAGGAGACTCCACCAATCCCAGAACAGAGGAGACTCCACCAATCACAGAACAGAGGAGACTCCACCAATCACAGAACAGAGGAGACTCCACCAATCACAGAACAGAGGAGACTCCACCAATCGTAGAACAGAGGAGACTCCACCAATCGTAGAACAGAGGAGACTCCACCAATCACAGAACAGAGGAGACTCCACCAATCACAGAACAGAGGAGACTCCACCAATCACAGAACAGAGGAGACTCCACCAATCACAGAACAGAGGAGACTCCACCAATCACAGAACAGAGGAGACTCCACCAATCGTAGAACAGAGGAGACTCCACCAATCGTAGAACAGAGGAGACTCCACCAATCGTAGAACAGAGGAGACTCCACCAATCGTAGATGAGAGGAGACTCCACCAATCACAGAACAGAGGAGACTCCACCAATCGTAGATGAGAGGAGACTCCACCAATCCCAGAACAGAGGAGACTCCACCAATCACAGAACAGAGGAGACTCTGCCAATCACAGAACAGAGGAGACTCCATTAATCACAGAACAGAGGAGACTCCACCAATCACAGAACAGAGGAGACTCCACCAATCACAGAACAGAGGAGACTCCACCAATCACAGAACAGAGGAGACTCCACCAATCGTAGACGAGAGGAGACTTCACCAATCGTAGAACAGAGGAGACTCCACCAATCATAGACGAGAGGAGACTCCGCCAATCACAGAACAGAGGAGACTCCGCCAATCACAGAACAGAGGAGACTCCACCAATCACAGAACAGAGGAGACTCCACCAATCACAGAACAGAGGAGACTCCGCCAATCACAGAACAGAGGAGACTCCGCCAATCATAAACGAGAGGAGACTCCACCAATCACAGAACAGAGGAGACTCCACCAATCACAGAACAGAGGAGACTCCACCAATCACAGAACAGAGGAGACTCCACCAATCACAGAACAGAGGAGACTCCACCAATCGTAGAACAGAGGAGACTCCACCAATCGTAGAACAGAGGAGACTCCACCAATCGTAGATGAGAGGAGACTCCACCAATCACAGAACAGAGGAGACTCCACCAATCACAGAACAGAGGAGACTCCGCCAATCACAGAACAGAGGAGACTCCACCAATCATAGAACAGAGGAGACTCCACCAATCGTAGAACAGAGGAGACTCCACCAATCGTAGACGAGAGGAGACTCCACCAATCACAGAACAGAGGAGACTCCATCAATCGTAGATGAGAGGAGACTCCACCAATCCCAGAACAGAGGAGACTCCACCAATCACAGAACAGAGGAGACTCCACCAATCACAGAACAGAGGAGACTCCACCAATCGTAGAACAGAGGAGACTCCACCAATCGTAGAACAGAGGAGACTCCACCAATCGTAGATGAGAGGAGACTCCACCAATCACAGAACAGAGGAGACTCCACCAATCGTAGAATAGAGGAGACTCCACCAATCGTAGATGAGAGGAGACTCCACCACTCCCAGAACAGAGGAGACTCCACCAATCACAGAACAGAGGAGACTCCGCCAATCACAGAACAGAGGAGACTCCATTAATCACAGAACAGAGGAGACTCCACCAATCGTAGACGAGAGGAGACTCCACCAATCACAGAACAGAGGAGACTCCGCCAATCACAGAACAGAGGAGACTCCACCAATCATAAACGAGAGGAGACTCCACCAATCACAGAACAGAGGAGACTCCACCAATCACAGAACAGAGGAGACTCCACCAATCACAGAACAGAGGAGACTCCACCAATCGTAGAACAGAGGAGACTCCACCAATCGTAGAACAGAGGAGACTCCACCAATCACAGAACAGAGGAGACTCCACCAATCGTAGAACAGAGGAGACTCCACCAATCGTAGAACAGAGGAGACTCCACCAATCGTAGAACAGAGGAGACTCCACCAATCGTAGATGAGAGGAGACTCCACCATTCACAGAACAGAGGAGACTCCACCAATCACAGAACAGAGGAGACTCCACCAATCGTAGAACAGAGGAGACTCCACCAATCGTAGACGAGAGGAGACTCCACCAATCACAGAACAGAGGAGACTCCACCAATCGTAGATGAGAGGAGACTCCACCAATCCCAGAACAGAGGAGACTCCACCAATCACAGAACAGAGGAGACTCCACCAATCACAGAACAGAGGAGACTCCACCAATCGTAGAACAGAGGAGACTCCACCAATCGTAGAACAGAGGAGACTCCACCAATCGTAGATGAGAGGAGACTCCACCAATCACAGAACAGAGGAGACTCCACCAATCGTAGAATAGAGGAGACTCCACCAATCGTAGATGAGAGGAGACTCCACCAATCACAGAACAGAGGAGACTCCACCAATCGTAGATGAGAGGAGACTCCACCAATCCCAGAACAGAGGAGACTCCACCAATCACAGAACAGAGGAGACTCCGCCAATCACAGAACAGAGGAGACTCCATTAATCACAGAACAGAGGAGACTCCACCAATCATAAACGAGAGGAGACTCCACCAATCACAGAACAGAGGAGACTCCACCAATCACAGAACAGAGGAGACTCCACCAATCACAGAACAGAGGAGACTCCACCAATCACAGAACAGAGGAGACT
Source organism: Staurois parvus (assembly GCF_062004578.1). Lineage (NCBI taxonomy): Eukaryota > Metazoa > Chordata > Amphibia > Anura > Ranidae > Staurois > Staurois parvus. The sequence goes on from NW_028320554.1 coordinate 6,504, forward strand.
CCACCAATCACAGAACAGAGGAGACTCCACCAATCGTAGAACAGAGGAGACTCCACCAATCGTAGAACAGAGGAGACTCCACCAATCACAGAACAGAGGAGACTCCACCAATCATAGAACAGAGGAGACTCCACCAATCGTAGAACAGAGGAGACTCCACCAATCGTAGAACAGAGGAGACTCCACCAATCACAGAACAGAGGAGACTCCACCAATCGTAGATGAGAGGAGACTCCACCATTCACAGAACAGAGGAGACTCCACCAATCACAGAACAGAGGAGACTCCACCAATCGTAGAACAGAGGAGACTCCACCAATCGTAGACGAGAGGAGACTCCACCAATCACAGAACAGAGGAGACTCCACCAATCGTAGATGAGAGGAGACTCCACCAATCCCAGAACAGAGGAGACTCCACCAATCACAGAACAGAGGAGACTCCGCCAATCACAGAACAGAGGAGACTCCACCAATCACAGAACAGAGGAGACTTCACCAATCATAGAACAGAGGAGACTCCACCAATCACAGAACAGAGGAGACTCCACCAATCGTAGACGAGAGGAGACTCCACCAATCACAGAACAGAGGAGACTCCACCAATCACAGAACAGAGGAGACTCCACCAATCGTAGACGAGAGGAGACTCCACCAATCACAGAACAGAGGAGACTCCACCAATCACAGAACAGAGGAGACTCCACCAATCACAGAACAGAGGAGACTCCACCAATCACAGAACAGAGGAGACTCCACCAATCACAGAACAGAGGAGACTCCACCAATCGTAGAACAGAGGAGACTCCACCAATCGTAGATGAGAGGAGACTCCACCAATCACAGAACAGAGGAGACTCCACCAATCACAGAACAGAGGAGACTCCACCAATCACAGAACAGAGGAGACTCCACCAATCACAGAACAGAGGAGACTCCACCAATCACAGAACAGAGGAGACTCCACCAATCGTAGAACAGAGGAGACTCCACCAATCGTAGATGAGAGGAGACTCCACCAATCACAGAACAGAGGAGACTCCACCAATCGTAGAATAGAGGAGACTCCACCAATCGTAGATGAGAGGAGACTCCACCAATCCCAGAACAGAGGAGACTCCACCAATCACAGAACAGAGGAGACTCCGCCAATCACAGAACAGAGGAGACTCCATTAATCACAGAACAGAGGAGACTCCACCAATCGTAGACGAGAGGAGACTCCACCAATCACAGAACAGAGGAGACTCCACCAATCACAGAACAGAGGAGACTCCACCAATCACAGAACAGAGGAGACTCCACCAATCACAGAAAAGAGGAGACTCCACCAATCACAGAACAGAGGAGACTCCACCAATCACAGAACAGAGGAGACTCCACCAATCACAGAAAAGAGGAGACTCCACCAATCACAGAACAGAGGAGACTCCACCAATCGTAGATGAGAGGAGACTCCACCAATCACAGAACAGAGGAGACTCCACCAATCACAGAACAGAGGAGACTCCACCAATCACAGAACAGAGGAGACTCCACCAATCACAGAACAGAGGAGACTCCACCAATCATAGAACAGAGGAGACTCCACCAATCACAGAACAGAGGAGACTCCACCAATCACAGAAAAGAGGAGACTCCACCAATCACAGAACAGAGGAGACTCCACCAATCACAGAACAGAGGAGACTCCACCAATCACAGAACAGAGGAGACTCCACCAATCGTAGGATCCAACATTTTGCTTTATTATGAAAAAAAGTACAAAATGACAGCCGCTCGCCTCCACTCGGGGCCCTCAGGTTTGGGGCCCACATCAAGTCTTCCTCGCATTGCGTGGCATGGTGACCCCCCAGGACTGCACTCCCTCAGGGGACTCTGTCTGTGTTGAGGTTGCAGTGACATTGGGACACGTTTGGCCATTATTAGTCCATTCAACACAGTGTGTCACCTCCCCGCGCCCTTCCCTGCCCCCTTCCCCGCCCCCCAGGACTTAAAGGAGAACTCCAGGCAGATATAAAACCTTCATGTGGGGAGTCTACAGACCTGTCTGTGCCGATATTGGCTGAATGTATTCACGAATCACTTGGTGGGTTCCCGTATACAAAACCTCGGCTGTCTGCCTGGAGTTCTGCTTTAATGTTGGTGGACAAGTGGCCTGAGGTGGGCAGACATCTCCTGATCATGGAAGTGGTCACCCATCAGTGGAGGTCCTCGGGGGCGGGTCAGAGATCCCAGGCTGATATGTCCATGTTTGGTATAAATCCCGGCTGGAAGGGGAAAGTCAGGAGAACTTGAATCTGGATCTTCTGGGAAGTCCCCGTCCTCCAGTCTGTATAAAAGATCTGAGCAGAGGTTGCCCTTCATATATTTCACCCCTGGGGATTGGATGGTGGGGTGTCAGAGACATCACTATGGCAACGTGCTGACAACTTCCTCCTTCAGTGTCACCGTCTGGATTTTGGCGTTGGCCAGATACTCCTCTCAGACTTGGAGCTCACCGGCTCCGGCCGGCGGTGGTGGGACCAGAAGATGAGTCCTCTCATGGCTCAGAAGAATGCTGCGGCGGTTGAACCTTTTCCCGCAGTGATTGCAGGGGTAAGGCCGTTCCCCCGTGTGGATCCGCTGGTGGGTGGTCAGATTGTGTTTCAGACTGAAGCTCCGCCCACACTCGTGGCAGGCATACGGTCTCTCGCCAGTGTGAAGGCGGACATGCTTGGTCAGGTGTTGTTTCTGGATAAAACTTTTCCTGCATAAGTGGCAGGAGTAGGGCCTTTCCCCGGAATGGATCCGGAGGTGGTTGATCAACGTGTGCTTCTGGTTGAAGGACTTTCCACACATGGGACATATGAAGATACGGATATGATCCTGGGAGGTTACCGGCTGCACCTCCACCTCAGCTTCTCCATGGGTTGGTTCTGTCCGGTGGTCAGATACAGGTTGTGGCTCCTGTGGTACGATGTCATCAGTTCGAGGACTTTGGTGGCCAGTTATGACCTGTTGTTCATCTGATGAGGTGCGCCCATTGTTTAAAGGTCCCTTGTTGCTGGTGATGGGTTTCGACCTAGCGGTGCCACCTTTTTTCTGGTGAGCTTGGTGGCTCCTTCGATGGTTATTCAGTGTCTCCCTACGGCTGAAGCTTCGACCACACTGCGTGCACAGAAAGGGCTTTTCCCCGGTGTGGGTCCTCTGGTGGGTGACGAGATTGTGTTTCAGACTGAAGCTTCTATTACAGATGTTGCACGTGAAGGGTTTGTAGCCCATGTGCAGCCTCTGATGCTTGGTCAAGTTCTTCTTCTGTAGGAACCTTTTCCCGCACTGGTGGCAAGCGTACAGTCTCTCCCCTTTGTGAAGATGTTCATGCTGGAGAAGGTCCTCTCTTTGGCCAAATATCTGGCCACAACGTGGACAGGAAAAGTGTGAAGTGCCCTTGGTGTGGGAATCTTTGTGTCTGCTCAGAGTTGGTAGACCGGTGACAAGACTGGGTTGACCAGTAGGAAGACGTGGTAGACCGGTGACAAGACTGGGTTGACCAGTAGGAAGACGTGGTAGACCGGTGACAAGACTGGGTTGACCAGTAGGAAGACGTGGTAGACCGGTGACAAGACTTGGTAGACCAGTAGGAAGACGTGGTAGACCGGTGACAAGACTTGGTTGACCGGTGACAAGACTTGGTTGACTGGTGAGCGGACTTGGTTGACCGGTGACATCTATGTCAAGTGAAGAAGTAGTTTGTAGCACTTTCTGAGGCCTAGCTATCGTCTCTTCATTGTCCAGACTCTCTCCGCTATCACCAGCCAACGATGACTTCTCCGTCTTTGTGTTTCCACACGTTGGGTCTCCAGGTGAGTCTGCATCATGTGTTCTACGATGCATGTTGAGGATTCCTTGCCGGTTGAAGGTCTTACCACAGTCCAGGCAGGAGAATGGACGTTCTCCGGTGTGGGTTCTCTGATGGGTCACCAGGTTATGTTTAATGTTGAACTGTTTGCCGCAGTGCTGGCAGCTGAAGGGCCGCTCCCCGCTGTGCAGCCGCAGGTGCTTGGTCAGGTGCTGCTTCTGGATGAAGTTCTTGCCGCACTCCTGGCAGGAGAAGGGTCTCTCTCCGGAGTGGATTCGAAGGTGGGTGATCAGAGGGTGTTTTTGCTTGAAGACCTTGGCGCAGACATGGCACTTGTACATCTTTAGTCCTCCCAGGGATGTCCAAGGAACAGCCGGTTTTATCATGTGGAGTTTCTTAGGAGCTGAGGCGACCTCCTCTAGAGGATTGAATGTATTTTGTGCGTCTTCCAGGGGCCCTTTGTAGTGGATTTTCTGGTGTGCCAGGTAGGTGCTCCGCCGGCTGAATTTCTTCTCACACTCGGAGCAGCTGAAAGGCTTTTCCCCACTGTGTATCTTCAGGTGTGTGAAGAGATTGTGCTTCATGCTGAAACTTCGGTCGCACTGGCCGCACACGAAGGGGCGTTCTCCGCTGTGGACGCGGAGGTGTTTGGTGAGGTGCTGCTTCTGGACAAAGCTCCGTCCGCACTCAGGACATTCGTGGGGTCTTTGTCCGGTGTGGATCCTGTAGTGATTGATAAACGTCTGCTTGTTCGCGAAGCGTTTCCCGCACTCGGGGCAGATGAACGGTCGGGGGTTGGTCACTTGGCTGAGATCCGACTCATGGTTTGGTGGATCATTATCGATCTGCAAGACGTTCACTACGTATCCTTCGTTTGACCCGTCGTCATGGGCAGGAGCAGTGGTGGGACCCCATTGGCTGACCACAAATCCGGTATGAGGTTCGTCTTTGAGAGCCACATTATCTATCTGCTGATGTCCTAAATATCCCCCATGTGGTTCCTCTTTGGGAACGAGGTGACCCATCTGCCAGTCGTTCACGGCGTATCCCGTGTTCGGCTCCTCTTTGAGGTTGCGATAATCTGGAAGTTTCTCAGAGTTGGTGGCCTTGTGGCTCAGATTTGGCCCCTTGTTGGCTGGCAGCTTGTTCTCTTGGCAGCGCCTCTTTTGGTGAGACTTCTGATGAGTGCGTAGATTGACGCGGCGGCTGAAGTTCTTGCCGCATTCGGCACACGGATACGGTTTCTCTCCGGTGTGAATCCTCAGGTGCGTGGTCAGGTTGTGTTTCAGGCTGAAGCCGCGGCCGCACACTTGGCACACGTAGGGCCGTTCGCCGGTGTGTAGACGCTGGTGCTTGGTGAGGTGCTGCTTCTGTATGAAGCTCTTCCCACATTGGCCGCAGGCGTACGGGCGCTCACCGCTGTGGATCCGCTGATGTTTCACCAGATTGTGTCTCTGGGCGAATCCTTTACCACACACGGGACAACAGAAGAACTTCTTCACTTCCAGCAGGGCCACCGACTGGAGATCTTCTCCACTCCAAGAGGTGTCCTCCTCACATTTCACTGTGGTGAGGCCGGGGTCGCTGGGAGAGCTCAGCCAAAGGGCGGACATCAGCTCTTCTTTAATGGCGGCCATATTGGAGGAATCTCCGGACATCATCTCTCCATCTGCAGGAGAACATTGGAGAAGAGTCAACCGCACAATCTGCACCGACCTACACCAGAGATCTTCGTACAATCAGATCCTTCCAGGAAAACGCTCATCACTGAGCTCTGTCTGAAAATGCCGGCAGCCTGGCTGTTATCCCGATCCTCTGGCTTACATGGTCTCTGAGTCGGTGACCCCAGAAGAAGCATGCCAAACAAGGGAAGTGTGAAAACCTTCTCTGGGTACTTGCTGGGGCTGAAGCCAAGAGATGAACATGACAGCCAGGAAACCGGAATTTTCAGGAGATCAGTGATGGAACCTGTGACGGGGGTGAATTTGGATGGGGGGCCCATGGAACACAGCCCCCTTTGGAGAGGTGGGGAGACCCTGTCCTAATATTGAGGGGGGGGGTTGTGGATTTTGTGGTGCCTCCCCCTTGTTCTATTGTGTGTCTGGCTTAGGAGTAAACTATTATGGGATGTGTTTGTGTATTGGCTTGGTGGGGGGTGTCTCCAGCAGCCCTCCCCCCTCATGGGACTGTCTGCTGATGTGTCTCTTGTTACTAAATGTAGATTGCCCCGCCCTGTGTCATTATGCAGGGAGGGGGGATTGCCCCGCCCTGTATCATTATGCAGGGAGGGGGGATTGCCCTGCCCTGTATCATTATGCAGGGAGGGGGGATTGCCCCGCCCTGTGTCCTTGTGCAGGGAGGGGGGTTGTTCCCTGAGTGTATATATCTTGTATCTGTATTAAAATAAAGTAGTCTATCTCCTGTCTTTCATACAAGTCTGGTGTTATCTAGTCTAGTATGGTCAGCGGTGGTGTCCGTGGATATGTGTTCAGACAGGGAAGCCGGAGTCTAACGGAAGTACTCCGTGCAGTCTGGGTCGGTTCCGTTACATTGGTGGCAGTCGGGGTCGGTTCAGTTACATTGGTGCAGTCGGGGTCGGTTCCGTTACATTGGTGCAGTCGGGGGTCCGTTCCGTTACATTGGTGCAGTCGGGGTCGGTTCCGTTACATTGGTGCAGTCTGGGTCGGTTCCGTTACATTGGTGCAGTCGGGGGTCCGGTTCCGTTACATTGGTGGCAGCGGTGGGATTGTGCTTCCAAGCTGTGAACACGTCCAAACCACCACCGGGATCCAAGATCAGGAAAGGAGACGTCGGTCACCCCAGGGGAGATATGGACCTGACATCAGAGTTCCCGGAGCTGCTACAGACCGTTCTTGCACCATACCCCAGGACTGTGTCTGCGGATCAGTACCTGGAGCTCAGGCAGCGGATTTGGGAGGTGCTTTGGAGAGGAGCCCTCCAGGTTGCTGGTATGGACAAGGGCAAGTGCTATCCAACCCCAGGGGACCGGGCCAGGGACCATCGGAAGTTACAGATGCCATTCCTGGGAGAGCGACCCCAGGAGCAATGGGTGACTGAGTTGGACAGGCTGGTCCAGCAGGCGATGGTACGCAGAGCAGGAATATTTCAGGGTGACAACTTCTCTGCTGAGGTAAAACAACCTGGTGAGCCTCCAGCAGAAGAGGTGGCAACAGGGCCAAACATTAGTGACCTCTGCCCAGCACTGGTAACATCTTCTGACGGACAGGAGATTGTGAACCCCGATCCCCAGACACCAGTTCCAGAGACTGGGGATCTGATTGACTTTTCTGCTGAGGAGGAACCAGCCGGCGAGCCTCCAGCAGAAGAGCTGGCCTCAGGGCATGGCGTGGTTGACCTCTGCCCACAACAATCAGCACCGCAGGAGCTACAGGAAGAGGATGCAATCGGCACCTCACAACGGCAGCTTGAGCTGATCCATGGATGGGACTTCGGTCTCCACTGACACAACCCCAGAAAAGGGTCCGGCATTGGGACAGGAGGAGGTCAGCCGTACTTTGCAAACACTGGGGGAGGTCCATCAAGTCAAAGTGGAGGAGACTACAGTCACCACCTGGGTACCCCAGGGATGCTGGGCAGTCGGTCCTGATCCCCCACTGCATGATGGAGCCGGCCCAGATCCCCCACCGCATGATGGAGCCGGCCCAGATCCCCCACCGCATGATGGAGCCGGCCCAGATCCCCCACCGCATGATGGAGCCGGCCCAGATCCCCCACCGCATGATGGAGTCGGCCCAGATCCCTCACCGCATGATGGAGTCGGCCCAGCCACTCTGTCTTCTCCCCAGCGGCTGAGAGGACTTCAGGGAGAAGGACCAGTCCGTACTTCTCCCCAGCTTCGGGTATGTTCTACGGGAGAGGCAGAGGTTGGCTGGGTGAGGAATGCTTTGTGGGGGACAATTTATTTGGGGTCCTGTGTGGGTGCCGGCATTGGGGGACTGGAAGTACAGACTAACTTCGGAGTCCATTCCAGTCTTCGGCGTCTCCTCCTGCGTTAGTCTCCTGGAGATACATGACGGGAGTGACTTTGGGTGGGGGGCCCATGGAACACAGCCCCCTTTGGAGAGGTGGGGAGACCCCTATCTCAGCTCCCCATATCCCTCTTATGTGTAAGTCCCCCTGTGCCTGTTAGGGGTACAGGGTGATCTGTCCTAATATTGGGGGGGTTGTGGATTTTGTGGTGTCATGTGGTTGCATCCCATTGTTCTATTGTGTGTCTGGCTTGGGAGCAAACTATTATGGGATGTGTTTGTGTTTTGGCTTGGTGGGGGAGGGTGTCTCCAGCAGCCCTCCCCCCTGATGGGACTGTCTGTTGGTGTATCTCTTGTTACTAGATGTGGTTTGCCCCGCCCTGTGTCATTATGCGGGGAGGGGGGATTGCCCCGCCCTGTGTCATTATGCAGGGAGGGGGGATTGCCCCGCCCTGTGTCATTATGCAGGGAGGGGGGATTGCCCCGCCCTGTGTCATTATGCAGGGAGGGGGGGATTGCCCCGCCCTGTGTCATTATGCAGGGAGGGGGGGATTGCCCCGCCCTGTGTCGATATGCAGGGAGGGGGGATTACCCCGCCCTGTGTCATTATGCAGGGAGGGGGGGATTGCCCCGCCCTGTGTCATTATGCAGGGAGAGGGGATTGCCCCGCCCTGTGTCATTATGCAGAGAGGAGGGATTGCCCCGCCCTGTGTCATTATGCAGGGAGGGGGATTGCCCCGCCTTGTGTCATTATGCAGAGAGGGGGGATTGCCCCGCCCTGTGTCATTATGCAGGGAGGGGGATTGCCCCGCCTTGTGTCATTATGCAGGGGGGGGGGGGATTGCCCCGCCTTGTGTCATTATGCAGGGAGGGGGATTGCCCCGCCTTGTGTCATTATGCAGGGAGGGGGATTGCCCCGCCTTGTGTTATTATGCAGGGAGGGGGGATTGTCCCCGGAGTGTATATATCTTGTGTCTGTGTTACAATAAAGCCGTCTGTTTCCTGGTTTCCTTCATGTCTGGTGTGTCTCGTCCTGTATGGTCAGCGGTGGGGTCCGGGGATCTGTGTTCGGACAGGGAAGGGAGTCTAATGGAAGTACTCAGTACAGTCTGGGTCGGTTCTATTACATTGGTGCAGATGGGTCGGTTCTGTTACATTGGTGCAGATGGGTCCGGTTCTGTTACATTGGTGCAGATGGGTCGGTTCCGTTACATTGGTGCAGATGGGTCGGTTCTGTTACATTGGTGCAGATGGGTCGGTTCTGTTACATTGGTGCAGTCGGGGTCGGTTCTGTTACATTGGTGCAGATGGGTCGGTTCTGTTACATTGGTGCAGATGGGTCGGTTCTGTTACATTGGTGCAGATGGGTCCGGTTCTGTTACATTGGTGCAGATGGGTCGGTTCTGTTACATTGGTGCAGATGGGTCCGGTTCTGTTACAGAACCTTCCTGTTCACTTGCAACAGACTCAAGTAGCAGAAAGTCGATGTTTTCTCATTTTTTCCTACAATGTCCATCTCAGTGCTGAGGATCTCCTGCAGCCACTTCCTGTCTCCATGCCCTCCACCAATGGCTGCGTGGCATTTCTCAGGGCGGATGGTGACAATGGTGGACCATGTCTGTTGAAGGGTCCACTTGTGGCCTCCATCAGAAGCCCGTCTGACACAAAAAACTTTTATTGGGTTTTGGGTGGAGCTGGGGGAAGGCTGAGACCCTCCCATCAGGGTATCATTGCTAAGTCCAGTAGGGTGGTTTTCCCTCATTTCCTGTCCCAGGGGCCACACAGGAAGTGAGGGGAAATATCCTCCATGGGGTCCCAGACAGTAATAAAAGTCTGGCGGGGGGACGTCCCTCTCCTGCTCCACCCAATACTGAGCTCCGCCCTCCTGTCTGCGCACTCAGCTCCGCCCTCCTAAATGCTCACTCAGCTCCGCCCTCCTGTCTGCGCACTCAGCTCCGCCCTCCTAAATGCTCACTCAGCTCCGCCCTCCTCTCTGTGTGTTCAGCTCCACCCTCCTGTCTGCTCACTCAGCTCCGCCCTCCTGTCTGCTCACTCAGCTCCGCCCTCCTAAATGCTCACTCAGCTCCGCCCTCCTCTCTGTGCGTTCAGCGATCGTTCATTGGATAGCGATTATTAAATCTAATTTCTGCACCAAAAACATCCAACAGGAGAAGTGATTAGGGGTGGAGGGACATTTGGGGGCGATCGCCCCGCACTGAGCGGGTACAGATCTGATGTGTATGGGGGGCAGAGAGACCGACGTCACACTTACCAGACACGGAGCGCCCGACTCTCTCCTCTGCCCGCCGCCTCTCCGCGCTCTCGGGTTGTCTCTGAACTCTCGGGTTGTCTCTCTCTGCTCTCTCGGGTTGTCTCTGAACTCTCGGGTTGTCTCTCTCTGCTCTCTCGGGTTGTCTCTGCTCTCTCGGGTTGTCTCTCTCTGCTCTCTCGGGTTGTCTCTGCTCTCTCGGGTTGTCTCTCTCTGCTCTCTCGGGTTGTCTCTGCTCTCTCGGGTTGTCTCTCTCTGCTCTCTCGGGTTGTCTCTGCTCTCTCGGGTTGTCTCTCTCTGCTCTCTCGGGTTGTCTCTCTCTGCTCTCTCGGGTTGTCTCTGAACTCTCGGGTTGTCTCTGAACTCTCGGGTTGTCTCTCTCTGCTCTCTCGGGTTGTCTCTGCTCTCTCGGGTTGTCTCTGAACTCTCGGGTTGTCTCTGCTCTCTCGGGTTGTCTCTTTCTGCTCTCTCGGGTTGTCTCTCTCTGCTCTCTCGGGTTGTCTCTCTCTGCTCTCTCGGGTTGTCTCTGCTCTCTCGGGTTGTCTCTCTCTGCTCTCTCGGGTTGTCTCTGCTCTCTCGGGTTGTCTCTCTCTGCTCTCTCGGGTTGTCTCTGCTCTCTCGGGTTGTCTCTGCTCTCTCAGATTGTCTCTCCGCACTCTCAGGCAGTCTCTCTCTGAACTCTTTGGTTGTGTCTCTGCACTCTCGGGTTGTTTCTCTCTGAACTCTCAGGTTGTCTCTCTGTGCTCTCAGGTTCTCTCTGCAGTCTTGGGTTGTCTCTCTCTGAACTCCTGGGTTGTGTCTCTGCACTCTCGGGTTGTCTCTCTCGGGTTCTCTCTGTGCTCTCAGGTTGTCTCTGCACTTTCGGGTTGTCTCTCTCTCTGCACTCTCGGGTTGTCTCTGCTCTCTCTCTGCACTTTTGGGTTGTGTCTCTGCACTCTCGGGTTGTCTATGCGCTCTCTCTGCACTCTTGGGTTGTGTCTCTGCTCTCTCGGGTTGTCTCTCTCGGGTTCTCTCTGCACTCTCAGGTTGTCTCTGCGCTCTCTCTGAACTCTTGGGTTGTGTCTCTGCACTTTCGGGTTGTCTCTCTCAGGTTGTCTCTCTCTGCGCTCTCGGGTTGTCTCTCTCGGGTTCTCTCTGCACTCTCAGGTTCTCTCTGCTCTCTCGGGTTGTCTCTCAGGTTGTCTCTCTCAGGTTCTCTCTGCACTCTCAGGTTCTCTCTGCTCTCTCGGGTTGTCTCTCTCAGGTTCTCTCTGCTCTCTCAGGTTCTCTCTGCGCTCTCGGGTTGTCTCTCTCGGGTTGTTTCTCTCAGGTTCTCTCTGCGCTCTCGGGTTGTCTCTCTCGGGTTGTCTCTCTCTGCACTCTCGGGTTGTCACTTTCTGATTGTCCCTCTTTGAACTCCCTAGTTGTTTTTCTGGCTGTCTCTGGTTGTCACTCTCTGGCTGTCACTCTCTGTCTGGCTGTCTCTGTGCCCCTTGTTGCTCTCTCTCTCTCCCTGCGATCTCTGTACTCAGACTGTCTCTTCCTGCAGTGTGAGCGTCTCCTGCTGCAGCCCAAAAGCCCTCCCTGCACAGAGAGCATTCTGGGAAAAATCTGCAGGGAGAGCGGGGAGGAGACTGAGAGCTGCACAGAGAGAGACACACAGAGACAGGCAGGAGGGAGGGAGAGAGAGAGACAGGCAGGAGGGAGGGAGACAGGCAGGAGGGAGGGAGAGAGAGAGACAGGCAGGAGAGAGAGAGACAGACAGGAGGGAGGGAGAGAGAGAGACAGGCAGGAGAGGGAGAGAGGCAGGAGAGAGACAGAGACAGGCAGGGGGGGAGAGACAGACAGGCAGGAGGTAGACAGAGACAGGCAGGAGGGAGAGAGAGACAGACAGGAGAGAGTGAGGCAGGCAGGAGAGACAGGCAGGAGGGAAACAGAGACAGGCAGGAGAGAGAGAGCCAGGCAGGAGGGAGGGAGAGAGACACAGAGACGGGCGGGAGAGGGAGGGAGACAGGCAGGAGAGGGAAACAGAGACAGGCAGGACAGACAGGCAGGAGAGAGAGAGGGGGGCAGGGGAGCGAGAGACAGACATGAGGGAAATAGAGACAGGCGGGAGAGGGAGAGAGACAGAGACAGGCAGGAGAGAGATAGAGACAGGCAGGAGAGAGATAGAGACAGGCAGGAGAGCCATAGACAGGCAGGAGAGAGAGAGGCATGAGGGAGAGAGACAGGCAGGAGACAGGCAGGAGGGCGACAGGCAGGAGGGAGGTAGAGAGACAGGCAGGAGAGACAGGCAGGAGGGAAACAGAGACAGGCAGGAGGGAGAGAGACAGGTGGGAGGGAGGGAGAGATACAGAGACAGGCAGGAGAGGGAGGGAGCCAGGCAGAAGGGAAACAGAGACAGGCAGGGGAGGGAAAGAGACAGGCAGGAGAGTGAGACAGGCAGGGGAGAGAGAGACAGGCAGGAGAGACAGAGACAGGCAGGAGAGAGAGTGAGGCATGCAGGAGAGAGATAGACAGGTGGGAGAGAGATGGAGACAGGCAGGAGAGAGACAGGCAAGCTGAAGGGAGAGACACTGAGACAGGCAGGGGAGAGACAGAGATTCAGCCAGGAGGGACAGAGAGACAGGCAGGAGAGGGAGAGAGACACAGAGACAGGCAGGAGAGAGACAGAGACAGGCAGGAGAGAGAGAGACAGACAGGGGGAAACAGAGACAGGCAGGAGAGAGACAGGCAGGAGAGAGAGGGGGAAGAGACTGGCAGGAGAGAGAGGGGAGAAATGGCAGGATAGACAGACAGGAGAGAGAGAAAGGCAGGGGAGGGAGAGAGACAGGCAGGAGAGAGAGAGGGGGGGGCAGGGGGGGGAGAGAGACAGGCAGGAGGGAGGGAGAGACACAGAGACATGCAGGAGGGAGACAGGCAGGAGGGAGGGACAGAGAGACAGGCAGGAAAGAGAGAGAGAGACGGTGGCAGGAGAGAGACAGAGACAGGCAGGAGGGAGAGAGAGACGGGCAGGGAGAGATAGAGACAGGCAGGAGAGAGAGACAGACAGGAGAGAGAGACAGACAGGAGAGAGAGACAGGCAGGAGAGAGACAGAGACAGGCAGGAGAGAGAGACAGGCAAGATGAAGGGAGAGACAGAGAGACACTGAGACAGGCAGGGGAGAGACAGAGATTCAGCCAGGAGGGACAGAGAGACAGGCAGGAGAGGGAGAGAGACACAGAGACAGGCAGGAGAGAGACAGAGACAGGTGGGAGAGAGAGACAGGCAGGAGAGAGAGAGGGGGGGCAGGAGAGAGAGGGGAAGAGACTGGCAGGAGAGAGAGGGGAGAGGGGGCAGGATAGACAGACAGGAGAGAGAGAAAGGCAGGGGAGGGAGAGAGACAGGCAGGAGAGAGGGGGGGCAGGGGGGAGACAGAGACAGACAGGAGAGAGAGACAGGCAGGAGGGAGGGAGAGACACAGAGACATGCAGGAAAGAGAGAGAGAGAGAAACAGTGGCAGGAGAGAGACAGAGACAGACAGGAGGGAGAGAGAGGCGGGCAGGGAGAGAGACAGACAGGAGAGAGAGAGAGAGACAAGCAGGGGGAGAGAGACAGGCAGGAGAGACAGACACACAAAGGCAGGAGAGAGACAGAGACGGGCAGGAGGGAGAGAGAGATGGGCAGGGAGAGAGACAGGCAGGAGAGAGACAGGCAGGGGGAGACGGGCAGGAGAGAGACAGAGGCAGGCAGGAGAGAGACACAGAGACAGGCAGGAGGGAGAGAGACAGAGACAGACAGGAGAGACAGACACATAAAGGCAGGAGAGAGAGAGAGACGGGTGGGCAGGGGGGAGAGAGACAGAGGCAGGCAGGAGAGATACACACACAAAGGCAGGAGAGAGATAGGCAGGAGGGACAGGCGGGTGGGAGACAGAGAAAGGCAAGAGAGAGAGACAGAGACAGGCAGGAAAAAGAGAGAGAGAGGCAGAGGCAGGCAGGAGGGAGATATACAGTTGTGGTGAAGAGTGCCCCCTCCTGGAGAATCGGGAAAATACAGGGCGGACGAGGGGAGAGAGACACAGAGACAGGCAGGAGGGAGTTATGCAGTGGTGAAGAGCGCCCTCTCCTGGAGAGTCGGGAATATACAGGACGGACGATGAGTGAGCCGGCAGAACCCATTTCTTGTATTTCTTCTGCGATTCCTATTCTGTAACTGGAGGTGACACCAGAATGGGCCAATCAGAAAACAACATGGCGACAAGTCAACCAATGAAATGCTCCCTCCCCCCCCACATTCAATAGTTTGTGTAACAAGCATGCACACAGTGAAGGACGCAGCCTCCATGTTGTCCCCTCATTCTCCATTGATATATGGCCTGTGTGTTAAGAGGTGTCACAGGCAGAGCCCAGCAGGGAGCCCCAGAGCTCTAACACATTTCGGGCTTGTCTACCAGAGCTGTACAATTTAGCACCTCGTAAAAAGATACCTCAGCCTTCCCGGGAGTTCAAGGCATTCCTGAGAAGCAGGAAACCAGATAACCTTTTTAAACATCCATTTGTCCCCTATGCCTCCTATCTTGGAATATGAGAGACTTGCATAAAAACCGGACATATCGTCAGATTGGCCACGAGAGGACGAACAGTTTGATAGGTCACTCTCCTTGGCCGGAATACATAGAAAAGTAGATGTCATGAACCGTTCAGTGTATCATTTCATAATTCCTATCCAATCAATCTTCAGACGTGTCTGCATAATAATCTGCCCGCAGGTGGAATGTCACTTGTGCATAGGAAAGTTATGGGCCAAAATAGGAGTTATGGGAGATTTTGGCTCTAGTTGAGGTATTCACCCACACCTCCACGCCCTAAAGGGGGTATTGGTCCTTGACTTCAGAGACACCCCCTGCTGGGGACTACAAAATAGGCTGTCAGGCCTAAGAGAAAGAAGTTGAAGAATTCTCCCATTTAACATCAATACCACCTGGGGAGACCCGTGCCCTTTCACTCTGAAACTTGGATCTGCTTACATCCAAGGCTTCATGGCAAGTACCTGAACCCTTTCACCTCTCTGATATCTCTTTGCTGTGCTGTTGGTCTCTGTATATTTATATATATATCTTAGTTACATCTTTTCTGTAAATATTTTTATTGCACCCGTTTGACCTTTTAGTAATAAATCTTTCCTTCTGAAAATGCTGAACTGTTTCTATAGCTCTTTATTGCAATTTACAAATTCCTGCCTCTAAAGAGAACGCTACTGTGTGTGTTTAACCCTCTGTGTAATCTGCCTGCGGTGACCGTATTATACAGACGATTATCTCAACCATCATAGTGTATTTCTGATATTGCCGAGTTTCCTCTTTCTCTGTACAAAAAGGGGGTGGTGGCAGTGTGAAGGGTTAATTGCCTAATTAACCTGACCCAGTAACAATCGCCCAGGCTGCCGGTACATCGATTGTGGTCCATTAGCTGGAAAATCGTTGTGCAGGGTGCAGCTGGGTGTGGCATGGTTACGTACGTGACATCGCGGTTTCAGATTGGCTAGTCCTTCGGTCACGAGTTTGGTGAGAAGGTCTGGGGTACACAGGAGAGCAGAAAATGATATCTCCTTAACCATCCTAGCAGGTATGTCATATTTCGTATCTAACCATTCAGCAGATGCGTCTGCATATTAATCATCTAGTGGCAAGGCTGCTAAATGCACCAAGAATAAGTTATAAACCATGACATCAGCTGGGAGAGTTTTTAGTTCTAGCTTGGGTCTCCGCCCCAACACCCCTCCCCAAAGGAGACGATTGGTTCTCTGCTTCAAGGAGACACCCTGCTGAGTTCCTAGAAAAAGCTGAGTTGACAGAAGTTGAAGATTCTCCCTTGTAACATCGAAACCAGCTTCGGGAGATAAGGCCCTTTTGGATCTGAAACCTAATCTGCTTAAACCAGGACGTTTGACAAGTACTTTATCTCCCTAAATTCCTTTCTGTTACCTCTTTGCTGTGTTATTGCTCTCTGTATATTTATATATATATTGGTTACATCTTTTCTGTAAATATTTTCATTGCACCCTTTTGACCTTTTAGTAATAAATCTTACTTTCTGAAAGTGTTGAACTGTTTCTAAAGCTCTTTAATGCAAACTAAGAACCTCTGCCTCTGGAGCGCTACTGTGTGTTTTAAACTTCGGTATATCTCTGCCTGCGGTGACCGTGTTATACAGACGATTATTCAACCATTATAGTGTTATTGCTGATATTGCCGAGTTTCCTCTTTCAAAAAGGAGGTGGTGGCAGTGTGAAGGGTTAATTGCGTAATTAATCTGACCCAGTAACAATCACTCTCAGGCTGCCGGTACATCGATTGTGGTCCATTAGCTGGAAAATCGTTGTGCAGGGTGCAGCTGAGTGTGGCATTGTTACGCACGTGACATCGCAGTTTTAGATTGGCTAGTCCTTCGGTCACGAGTTTGGCGAGAAGAGATGGGGTCTGATGCCGCGATCGTCACAAGGTCCTCCAACTTTCCCATAACCGAGGTCCTCCAACTCCCCCATAGCTGAGGTCCTTCAACCCCCCCCCCATAGCTGAGGTCCTCCAGCTCCCCTATAGCTAAGGTCCTCCAACCCCCTCCCCCCATAGCTGAGGTCCTCCAACTCCCCCATAGATGAGGTCCTCCAACCCTTCCATAGCCGAGGTCCTCCAACCCCTCCATAGATGAGGTCCTCCAACTCTTCCATAGCTGAGGTCCTCCAACCCTTCCATAGCTGAGGTCCTCTGACCCCCCCCCCCCCATAGATGAGGTCCTCCAACTCTTCCATAGCTGAGGTCCTCTAACTCTTCCATAGCTGAGGTCCTCTGACCCCCCCCATAGCTGAGGTCCTCCTTTCCACTTATTCTTTTTGTTGCCCTTCAATGAACTGTAATTCACCGTGTCCTTTTTACTGCATGAGAGTAGTCTGCTGGCTTTGTCAGCTGTGACTTCACATTGCATGTTTCCGCTAAGGCTGTCCACAAGCGCCCCCAGATCCTTTTCTATGACCGATCCTCCCAGGGGAGCCCCCACTAATGGGGATAACTTTACATTTCTCAATATTCAACCTCATCTGCCATGTGGTTGCCCAATTAAGTGGCTTCTTACCCGACGTTCACAGCCAAGCTCTTTCCAGAAACGCAGTACAGTCCATTGAACATGATGTCCTCTGGGACACGTTCACATCTTCGCGTTGTCACCCGCTGCGTTTTTTTGGAAAGGGTCAGGGGCTTTTTTTTAATGCAAAACATTGCATTTTTGGTTCTAAAGACTACCATGGGAACATTGCAGAAAAGCATGCATTGCGTTTTTGCCGCATTTTTGATGCGCTTTGTGTTTTAAATCTGCTCATCAGCAAAAAAAAAAACAAAAAACAATGCAATGCAGAAACGTATCAAACACAACCTGCATAGGTGTGAACTTAGACTTAGGGATGAGTTATAGTTGGCCTATAAGGAATAGTGTTCCAGGGTTAGGTGATAGTTGGCCCTGTTCCAGAGTTAGGTGAGGGGTGCACCTGGGGGCAGAGGTGTTCCTGGCTTAGGTGACGGGTGGACCTGTGGGCAGTGGTGTTCCTGGGTTAGGTGACGGGTGGACCTGTGGGCTGCAGTGTTTCAGGGTTAGGTGACGGGTGGACCTGTGGGCAGAGGTGTTCTTGGCTTAGGTGATGGGTGGACCTGTGGGCAGCAGTGTTTCAGGGTTAGGTGACGGGTGGACCTGTGGGCAGTGGTGTTCCTGGGTTAGGTGACGGGTGGACCTGTGGGCTGCAGTGTTTCAGGGTTAGGTGACGGGTGCACCTGTGGGCAGTGGTGTTCCTGGGTTAGGTGACGGGTGGACCTGTGGGCAGAGGTGTTCCTGGGTTAGGTGAGGGGTGGACTTGTGGGCAGCGGTGTTTCAGGGTCAGGTGACGGGTGGACCTGTGGGCAGAGGTGTTCCTGGGTTAGGTGACGGGTGGACCTGTGGGCAGAGGTGTTCCTGGGTTAGGTGACGGGTGGACCTGTGGGCAGTGTCACTACTGGTAGCATGAGGACATACCTGGACCCTACAGAGGTTGTATAAGCAGTCCAACTCCTCCAGGATGGCACATCAATATGTACCATTGCCAGGTTTGCTGTGTTTCCCAGCACAGTCTCAAGAGCACGGAGGAGGTTCCAGGAGACAAGAGCACGGAGGAGATTCCAGGAGACAGGCAGTTCCTCTAGGAGTGCTGGACAGGGCCGTAGAAGGTCCTAACCCATCAGCAGGACCGGTATCTGCTCCTTTGTACAAGGAGGAACAGGATGAGACCTGCCAGAGCCCTACAAAATGACCTCCAGCAGGCCACTGGTAGGAATGTCTCTGACCAAACAATCTTCATGAGGGTGGCCTGAGGGCCCGACGTCCTCTAGTGGGCCCTGTGCTCACTGCCCGGCACCATAGAGCTGGATTGGCATTGGCCATTGAACACCAAAATTGGCAGGTCCACTACTGGCGCCCTGTGCTTTTCACAGATGAGAGCAGGTTCACCCTGAGCACGTGAAAGGGTCTGGAGAAGCTGTGGAGAACGTTCTGCTGCCTGTAACATGGTTCAGCATGGCCGTTGTGGTGGTGGGTCAGTGATGGTCTGGGGAGGTATATCCATGGAGGGACACACAGACCTCTACAGGCTAGACAATGACATCCTGACTGCCATTAGGTATCGGGATGAGATCCTTGAACCCACTGTCAGACCCTATGCTGGTGCAGTGGGTCCCGGGTTCCTCCTGGTGCACGACCATGCCCGGCCTCATGTGGGGAGAGTATGCTGGCAGTTCCTGGAGGATGAAGGAATTGATACCACTGAATGGCCCCCACACTCTCCTGACCTAAATCCAATAGAACCCCTCTGGGATGTCATGTTTCGGTCGATCCGACGCCAGCAGGTTGCACCTCAGACTGTCCAGGAGCTCAGTGACACCCTGGCCCAGATCTGGGAGGAAATCCCCAAGGACACCATCCGTGGTCTCATTAGGAGCCTCCCCCAACATTGGCAGGTATGCATACAAGCACGTGGGGGCCACACAGACTACTGAGGACCATTCTGAGTT
This sequence comes from Staurois parvus, assembly GCF_062004578.1. Classification (NCBI taxonomy): domain Eukaryota; kingdom Metazoa; phylum Chordata; class Amphibia; order Anura; family Ranidae; genus Staurois; species Staurois parvus. The sequence goes on from NW_028320554.1 coordinate 25,670, forward strand.
GCTGCAATGACATTTCACCAACATGGACTCGCCTGCGGCATCATTTCTTCACTTTGATTTTCGGGGTGTCTTTGATGGAAATGATCGACCTACAGAGGACTGAATGCAAACAATGAGACATCCTTAAGTTCCTCACCCATCACCCAGTCCAGATCAGTGTAGAGATCCAGCAGGAGATTCGTCCCCATTGAGGTCTGATGGGTTCTCAGAGTTTTCCTCTCATTTTTTGGAGCCGTGTATAAACCCAGCCTGAGATCGGCCGGAATATGGAATAACCAAGACCACACCCTTCATTAAAGGATTTATTGATGTCAGCGGATTCCCTTCCCGGTAAAATGTAAACAGGTCAACAAAATATAATCTCTGAGATAATAACGATCGGTAAAGTCATGTACACTACGAATGCAGCCTGGATCACATTGGTATTGCCTGATTACATCATTTTCATGGCTGATGACATCACAGTTCGGTCTCATGTCATGACTATCCTATGTCAGGACTTCCCCACTATCCATGTGTTGTCATCTGCGGGGGAGGGGGGGGGGGGTGATCCTCAGCTAGCCTCTTCATCGGACACCTGCTCACTCGGGATGAGGCGAAGGTTGGCGGCTCTCACGCTGGTTAGGCTGGCACAGATGGCCATCAGGTCCGACACACCCTGGAGGGTAACCCCTGTACCGTCCAGGTTGACCTGCACGATGGAAGAATGTCTCAGGAAACGGAGACCTGGTGGTGGGAGAGAGAAAAATATGAGACAAGATGAGTGAGGACAGCACAGGACCCTTCCAGGACCTCCCTACCTCTCAGGTTGCTGGGTGGCCAAAAGCATGTGGACACCTGACCATCACACCTAAATGTATGTTCACCCCTCCTAATAACAGAGGTCAGCTCCATAAAGACATGGAGGACCAGTTTGGTGAGGAGGAACTTGTGTCCTGCACAGAACCCTGACCTCAACCCTACTGAACACCTTTGGGATGAATTGGAACCCTGATTGTGACCAAGAGCATTTTGTTGGTGTTCAATGTGAGGCCAAATACACGAGCCAGGTCTTCTCATCCACCATCAGTACCTGACCTCACAAATTCCCCCAGACACCCTCCAACATCTTTGTAGGAAGCCTTCCCAGAGGAGCCAGAGCTCCGTAAAGGCATGGAGGACCAGTTTGGTGAGGAGGAACTCCAGTGTCCTGCACAGAGCCCTAACCTCAACCCTACTGAACACCTTTGGGATGAATTGGAACCCTGATTGTGACCAAGGACAGTTTTGTTGGTGCCCAACACATGAGCCAGGTCTTCTCATCCACCATCTGTACCTGATCTCACAAATTCCCCCAGACACCCTCCAACATCTTTGTAGGAAGCCTTCCCAGAGGAAGCAGAGCTCCATAAAGACATGGTTTGACCAGTTTGTGCAGGACGCTCAAGTTCCTCCACACCAGAGAACGGACCTGAATTTTTCTGAAAACCTTTAGGACTAATTGGAAATTTCAGGAGAGGCCATGATTTTAGAATGAAATTTCCAAAAAGCTCAAAGCCCTCAACTCATCCCTACTAGGATGGACTGGAATCCCGATGGTGAGCCAGGACTTCTCCTCCAACATGGACACGGACTTGGAATGAAATGGAGGTGGGGTGGTCAGACATTTTGGACCATACAGTGTAACATGACGTCTTCATAGTCATGTTCTTAAACTTTTCCTAATTGGGGGGGTTGGGTTCATCACTTTTTGGATTTTTATTAAACTGTCACTGGAAACATTCAAGATGTGGGATCATCATTGACTCTTCCTCTACCATGGACACAGGACAAAGCCACCGCCGCAGGAGATGGAGCTGCTTCCTCATGGTCCTCACGCCACCTAACCAGACTCCAACGTCAGTAAGTCCAACAGAGGGAGACCTGCTCCCTGCGTCATAAACCACCCCCGGTGTGTCCTCTGCCACCCCAACAGGTCCCATGACCCCAATCTGCCACCCCAACAGGTCTTGTGACCCCCGTCCACCCCCCAATGTGTCCTGTGACCCGTGTCCCATGCCCCCAGTCTGATCCCGCGACCCCAGTCTGCGCACCCCCCCCCCAGTGTCCCGTACCTCCAGTCTGACCCCCAATGTGTCCTCTGACCCCACTCTGCCCTACAGCGTTTCATGCATGACCCCCACTGTGTCCCCTGACCCCAGTCTGCCTTATTATTATTATACAGTATTTATAGTTGGCTCAGCGCTGTACATTACAGAGGGGACAGAACATGTGACAGAACAATACCAATACAATGTGATACATGAGGGGTTAGAGGGCCCTGATCCTTGGAGCTTACAATCTAGGAGGGAGGGGATGGTGGTACGGGAGGAGATAGCTGTGGGGGAAGGGGTGGTAGGAAGAGTGGAGGTGGTCGGCAAGTTAGCAGGGGGTGGGGTAGGCTTCCCTGAAGAGATGGGTTTTCAGGGTGCGCCTAAAGGAGAGGAGAGTAGGTGATAATCTGATGGGTTGGGGCAGGGAGTTCCAGAGGATGGGGGAAGTCCTGGAGGCGGGCATGGGAGGAGGAGACCAGGGAACTAGAGAGAAGGAGGTCTTGTGAGGAGCGGAGTGTGCGTGTTGGGTGGTACTTGGATATTAGGTCAGTGATGTAGTTCGGGGCAGTATGGTGGACGGCTTTGTACGTCAGTGTTAGGATTTTGAATTTGATCCGTTGGGCAATCGGAAGCCAGTGGAGGGATTGGCAGAGGGGGGTGGAGGACACTGAGTTGAGGCCAGTGGAGGGATTGGCAGAGAGGGGTGGAGGACACTGAGTGGAGGCCAGTGGAGGGATTGGCAGAGAGGGGTGGAGGACACTGAGTGGAGGCCAGTGGAGGGATTGGCAGAGGGGGTGGAGGACACTGAGTGGAGGCCAGTGGAGGGATTGGCAGAGGGGGGTGGAGGACACTGAGTGGAGGCCAGTGGAGGGATTGGCAGAGGGGGGTGGAGGACACTGAGTGGAGGCCAGTGGAGGGATTGGCAGAGGTGGATGGAGGACACTGAGTGGAGGCCAGTGGAGGGATTGGCAGAGGGGGGTGGCGGAGATGGAGCGGTTGGACGAGTTTGGCAGCCGTATTCAGGATGGACTGAAGAGGGGATAGCCAGCGGTGAGGCAGGCCAGTGAGGAGGGAGTTGCAGTAGTCCAGTCGTGATATGATGAGGGAGTGGATGAGCTGCTTAGTGGTTTCTAAGGTTAGGAACGTGCGGATTTTGCGATGTTGCGGAGGCGGAGTCTGCATGTTGCGGAGGCGGAGTCTGCATGTTGCGGAGGCGGAGTCTGCATGTTGCGGAGGCGGAGTCTGCATGTTGCGGAGGCGGAGTCTGCATGAGTTTGTTAAAGATTGGACTTGGGGCTGGAAGGATAGGTTGGAGTCCAGAATGACACCCAGTACTCTGGCCTGTGGGGCGGGTTTGATATTGGCGTTGTTGGATGTGATGGAGAAGTCAGTGGGGGGTGGGGTCCGGGCTGGGGGGGGGGGAAGACAAGAAACTCGGTTTTGGAGAGGTTCAGTTTGAGGAAGTGGAGCGACATCCAGTCTGATATGTTGCTCAGTAGGTGTGTGATTCGGGCGGAGACCGAGGGGGTGAGGTGGGGGGCGGAGACCGAGGGGGTGAGGTGGGGGGCGGAGACCGAGGGGGTGAGGTGGGGGGTGGAGACTGAGGGGGTGAGGTGGGGGGGTTGAGAGATAGATTTGTGTGTCGTCGGCATAGAGGTGGTAGTTGAAGCCGTGAGAGTGTATGAGTTGGCCAAGGGAGGAGGTGTAGATGGAGAAGAGAAGGAGCCCGAGGACAGAGCCTTGAGGGACCCCAACAGAGAGGGGGAGTGAGGGGGAGGTGGCAGCATTATAGGTAACGCTGAAAGAGCGCTGTGACAGGTAGGATGAGAGCCAGGAGAGGGCGGAGTCTCTGAGGCCGAGGGAGTGTAGATTAGTAAGGAGGAGGGGGTGGTGGACTGTGTGGAAGGCCGCAGAGAGGTGGAGGAGTAGGAGGAATAGTGGCCATTAGCTTTGGCAGTTAGCAGGTCGTTGGAGAGTTTGAGTAGGGCGGTTTCGGGGGAGTGTAGGGCGGTGTCGGGGGAGTGTCGGTGGAGTGTAGGGTGGTGTCGGGGGAGCGTAGGGCGGTGTCGGGGGAGCGTAAGGCGGTGTCGGGGGAGTGTAGGGGGGTGTCGGGGGAGCGTAAGGGGGTGTCGGGGGAGCGTAAGGGGGTGTCGGGGGAGCGTAGGGCGATGTCGGGGGAGCGTAGGGGGGTTTCGGGGGAGTGTAGGGCGGTGTCGGGGGAGTGTAGGGCGGTGTCGGGGGAGTGTAGGGCGGTGTCGGGGGAGTGTAGGGGGGTGTCGGGCGGTGTCGGGGGAGTGTAGGGCGGTGTCGGGGGAGCGTAGGGGGGTGTCGGGCGGTGTCGGGGGAGCGTAGGGCGGTGTCGGGGGAGCGTAGGGGGGTGTCGGGGGAGTGTAGGGGATGGAGGAGGTTGAGGTGAGAGCATAGGTGGGTGTATAACCTATCATGCATACCCAGTCCGACCCCCAATGTGTCCCATGACCCTACTCTGCCGTATAACATATGTGACCCCAGTCTGACCCCCAATTGGTCCCATGACCCCAGTCTGCCCTATAACATCATATATCCAGGGGTGGACTGACAAGTCATGGGGCCCCCAGGCATTAGGGGATCATGGGGGCCGTGTCCTCACCCACACCCAAAAAAGCCTATGAAAGGTACCAGGGGCATCTCATGGGGCCCCCTACTGAGCCCGGGCAGTGCCCAAGTGCTTGAATGGTCAGTCCACCCCTGCATGTATGACCCCCAATGTGTCCCCTGACCCCAGATGTGTCCTGTGACCGCAGTCTGACTTGACCCCCAATGGGTTCTGTGACTCCAGTCTGCCCCCCAATGGGTCTCCTGACCCCAGTCTGCCCTATAGCACATCATGTATGACCCCCCCCAATGTGTCCCCTAACCCCAGTCTGCCCCCCAATGGGTCTCCTGACCCCAGTCTGCCCCCCAATGGGTCTCCTGACCCCAGTCTGCCCCCCAATGGGTTCTGTGACCCCAGTCTGCCCCCCAATGGGTCTCCTGACCCCAGTCTGACCCCCAATGGGTCCCGTGACCCCAGTCTGACCCCCATCTTCACATACCTTTGTTGGTGACCCTCGTGCGGCTCAAGTTGACTTTCAGCAGATTTCTGCAGTTCTGGATTCCGAGTTTCAGGACATTATCACCGACCGGCGTGTCGGAGAGGCCGAGGACCTGCGTGGGAGGAAACGTCATCTATTGGACATTCACCGGGATAGCCCCGCCCCTCAGTCACCCTCTGATTTCTCTTGATATAACATCCCACAATTATGGTGAGACCCCCAGAACAGGTGGAGGCGGGCTGGAGAAGTCCCACCCCCGCGGAGTACTGAGAGACAAGGAGAAGACTGGCAGTCCCCAGGGGCCACCAACAACATGGCCGCCAGCACTGACCCCAGGATACGGAGGTGCAGTGAGCTCATTATAATTTCCTGTGGCCCCTTCTGCTCCAGGGGACCCTCACAGGACAATACAGACCAGCACATCAGGACACAGTGTTACCCTCCCACCTTACCTGAGCAGCCAGGGACCTGGAGGTCCACCTACATCCGGAGCTCCCAGGGTTATATAGGGGACAAGGAGAGGTGGTGGGGGGGTTGGGGGGCCATTGGAAGACACGGAGCCGGGTGTACTACTCGACCACAACCTGTCTCAGCTGCACTGAAGTCCCAACCCGTGGTTCCTGTCCTGCACAGTGCACTCCCCACTGGCCGGGAGGGCGGGGCCTCCATGGATTGAACTATTTTTCCAGCACAACGGACAGATGCTCGATTGAATTGAGATCTGGAGGCCAAGTCAACACCTCAAACTCATAGTGTTCCTCCAACCATTCTTGAACCAATTTTGCAGTGTGGTGGGGCGCACTATCCTGCTGGAAGAGGCCACTGCAAGCAGCGAATACTGTGTCCACGAAGGGGTGGAGTTGGTCACCAACGATGTTTAGGTAGGTAGGACGTGTCCAGTAATGGGAGGAGCCAAGGTGTCCCAGCCAAACATTCGCCAAAGAATCACACGGCCTCCGCTGGATTGGCTTCTTCCCAAAGAACAGGCGAGTCCAACGCCGTTCCATCACCGGCCAGATCAGCATTATGGCGGCCTGCCTGCAAGACCGGATATGCAGAGCCCCCCCCAGATGTCTAGAACCCTCCCCCCCCCCCCCCTTCATACGTCTAGAACCCTCCCTCTCCCCCCCCCTTCATACATCAGATGTCTAGAGCCCCCCCCCCCAGATGTCTAGAACCCTCCCTCTCCCCCCCCCCCCCCCTTCTCCCCCCCCCCCCCCCTTCAACGTCTAGAACCCTCCCTCTCCCCCCCCTTCAACGTCTAGAACCCTCCCTCTCCCCCCCCTTCATACATCAGACGTCAAGAGCCCCCCCCCCATCAGATGTCTAGAACCCCCCATACATCAGATGTCTATAGCCCTCCCCCCCCCTTCATACATCAGATGTCTAGAGCCCTCCCCCCCCATCAGATGTCAAAAACCCCCTCCCCCCCTTCATACATCAGATGTTAAGGGGGAGGGGGCTCTAGACATCTGATGTAAGGGGGGGGGGGGGAGGGCTCTAGACATCTAGAGCCCTCCCCCCCTTCCACAGATGTCTAGAGCCCCCCCCATCAGATGTGTAGAATTCCCCCCCCCCCCTCCCTTCATACATCTGATGTTAAGGGGGGGGGGAGGGCTCTAGACATCTAGAGCCCCCCCCCCCTACATCAGATGTCTAGAGCCCTCCCCCCCCCCCAATATATATACAATGTATATACTGTGCTCCCCCCCTGTATACAATGTATATACCGTGCTCCCCTCCCCCCCCCCGTATACAATGTATATACCGTGCTCCCCTCCCCCCCCCCCCCGTATACAATGTATATACCGTGCTCCCCTCCCCCCCCCCCCGTATACAATGTATATACCGTGCTCCCCTCCCCCCCGTATATACTGTGCTCCCCTCCCCCCCCCCCGTATACAATGTATATACCGTGCTCCCCTCCCCCCCCCCCCGTATACAATGTATATACCGTGCTCCCCTCCCCCCCGTATATACCGTGCTCCCCTCCCCCCCCCCCCGTATACAATGTATATACCGTGCTCCCCTCCCCCCCCGTATACAATGTATATACCGTGCTCCCCTCCCCCCCTGTATACAATGTATATACCGTGCTCCCCTCCCCCCCTGTATACAATGTATATACCGTGCTCCCCTCCCCCCCTGTATACAATGTATATACCGTGCTCCCCTCCCCCCCCCG
>NW_028320555.1:0-118880 GCF_062004578.1 Staurois parvus
GAAGGGTCACAATGCGGAGTTGCCGGTTTGGCCCGGAGTCGCCCCTTATTCAGCCGGTTTGGGAGTTTCGGCCATGTTTCGGGACCGGCTGTAGTAAGAAGGCTTTCCTGGTTCCTACGCAGAACAGCGGGGGTCCCGGAAGGAGAGGGAGCTGACCAGCGGGGGTCCCGGAAGGAGAGGGCGCTGACCAGCGGGGGTCCCGGAAGCAGAGGGAGCTGACCAGCGGGGGTCCCGGCAGGAGAGGGAGCTGACCAGCGGGGGTCCCGGAAGGTGAGGGCGCTGACCAGCGGGGTTCCCGGAAGGAGAGGGAGCTGACCAGCGGGGGTCCCGGAAGGAGAGGGCGCTGACCAGCGGGGGTCCCGGAAGGAGAGGGCGCTGACCAGCGGGGGTCCCGGCAGGAGAGGGAGCTGACCAGCGGGGGTCCCGGAAGGTGAGGGCGCTGACCAGCGGGGGTCCCGGAAGGAGAGGGAGCTGACCAGCGGGGGTCCCGGAAGGAGAGGGCGCTGACCAGCGGGGGTCCCGGAAGGGGAGGGCGCTGACCAGCGGGGGTCCCGGAAGGAGAGGGCGCTGACCAGCGGGGGTCCCGGAAGGAGAGGGCGCTGACCAGCGGGGGTCCCGGAAGGAGAGGGCGCTGACCAGCGGGGGTCCCAGAAGGAGAGGGCGCTGACCAGCAGGGGTCCCGGAAGGAGAGGGCGCTGACCAGCGGGGGTCCCGGCAGGAGAGGGAGCTGACCAGCGGGGGTCCCGGCAGGAGAGGGAGCTGACCAGCGGGGGTCCCGGAAGGAGAGGGAGCTGACCAGCGGGGGTCCCAGAAGGAGAGGGCGCTGACCAGCGGGGGTCCCGGAAGGAGAGGGCGCTGACCAGCGGGGGTCCCGGAAGGAGAGGGTGCTGACCAGTGGGGGTGTTAAGTCTCGCTCCGCCGATCTTTCTTCCTGTCTTCGGATGGAGTCCCCGGGATCGGGTCGGGAACGCCGGCAGAGCAGAGCTGGTCCAGCTGGAACTTTCCTAAAATAAGAACTTTGGCGCTCTGTCAGACAGGCCGGACCCCCGAGGATTACATCAGCGAGTTCCGTGTAGTACAAGGAGCGCACACACGTGGAATGCGCGGCAAGGACGGATACAGCTACCGGAGCCCCCCCACCCCACCCTTCCAGGGCCGGGTCTATCCTCACAGCGGGGGGATCCCGGATCTGATGACACGTCACCCCGGGAGACACACGGAACCGCACAGATGTAAAACACGGATGACGGAATCCTCCGAGGAGCGTTACCATGGAGCAAAGCTAAAAATAGCCGAGGAGGCCGCAACGCCGAGCTCAAAAGGAGCGCCACTCCAGACCGGCCCCCACGCCTTTCCAGGAGTCAGCGGGGGCCCCCCCGAGAGATGGCAGGCCTGACCGCAGAGGAACCACAAATCCCAGCATGCCCTGGCGAGCCACAAATCTCAGCATGTCAACGAGGAACTGCAAATCCCAGCATACCCCGGGGAACCACTAGTGCCAGCATGATGTAAGGAACCACAAATCCCAGCATGCCGTAAGGAACCACAAGTCCCAGCATGCCGTAAGGAACCACAAGTCCCAGCATGCCAAGCCGCACATGCTGCAACACGCCTCAGAAACTACAAATCCCAGTATAGCTTTAGAAACCACATAACTTAAGGAACCACAAAGCATGCCGTGGAGAACTCATATTCCCAGCATGCCGTACAAAGCATCAAAAATAACAATTTCCCATTTTAGCCTCATAAGGGCTCATGGACAGCTGGAGGGCAATAACAATAGACAGTTGAGCCATACCTTTACCCCCCCCCTTCCCCAAACTGCAATGGAGGTCAGACAGGGTTGTACATACACCGCAGACCTCAATGCTTTGCTGCACAACTGCTGCAAAAACCATACCCAAATGTTGTGTACGGCAGGCGGGACCTCCACCAAATGCGACCCATTAAAGTGAATGAGCTGCAACCACGTGTGATGTAGGATGTAGCGGCGCGGTACTGCGGGATTTTCAGGGTTAAAACAAGCAGTGAAGAAATGACATATCCCTCCCCCCCCAGCTACCTTTCAACTGCCCTCTGAAAAGCAAGTCATGAAAACTGCCTTTCAGTGGGGTAGCAAGAGTTGAGTGAAGTGTGAACGAGACCGCAAAATAAAAAAAAAATGCCTTTGGCTTGAGCACCCAGAAGCGCATTACCGCCTGTGCAGCGCGCTAAAGGGGGCTTTAAAATCCAATGCCCGTGTTAGCGCAGGTCAATAGGTCGCACATCTCGCCGTCCGTCAGAATGAACGCCGTCGCGTCACCCCAAGACGTTTTCATCTGCGATGTCAGACGTGATGGTAAAGCGCAGATTATACCGCCTTGGGGTGACACGACGGCGTTCGTTCTGACGGACGGTCGTCGCACGTCAGAAAGCGCCTCTTTTGGCACAGAACATCGGGGTACCACCTCGAAATGCACGGCATGTCATCACGACGCAGAAATTCCATGATCGTATTGGGGGGAGGGGGTCACATTATTGGGGGTCCATTATACAGAGCACCCAAGAAATGCACGGCATGTCATCACGACGCAGAAATTCCATGATCGTATTGGGGGGAGGGGGTCACATTATTGGGGGTCCATTATACAGAGCACCCAAGAAATGCACGGCATGACATCACAATGTAAAAATTCCATGAACGCATGGGGGGGCACATTATTGGGGGTCCATTATACAGCGCAGCCAAGAAATGCACGGCATGACATCACAACGACGCAGAAATTCCATGATCACATGGGGGGGGGCACATTATTGGGGGTCCATTATACAGCGCAGCCAAGAAATTCACGGCATGACATCATGACACAGAAATTCCATGATCACATGGGGGGGGGGGGTCACATTACTGGGGGTCTATTATACAGCGCAGCGAAGAAATGCAGCAGCCAATCAGAGGACAGCATCCGGGAGCGGACGGCGACATTTCTTTAGTGATCCCCCTTGAATGGTCGGACATCCCCGACTGGCACATTTCACCGCACAAACGATCTGTTCCCAGGAACGCCGCTGAGGCTTCTTACGGATTCTGGGCGCACGTCCCTCCGCGGGGTGGGGGGGGGGGGCTGGATTGGGGGGGGGGGTTGTGTAACAGAGCGCCTTTATTTTATGTCAATATATAAAAGAAAAAAAAAAGTCAACTTGAAGGTTCAATTAAAAAAAAAAAACAAAAAGCAGCGAATTGTCCGTCGGCCGCAGCCAGCCATTCACGGCACAGAGGGGCTCTTGTATCCGGAGGAGAAAAGGACACGGCCGGCGTACAAATGGTCAGAGCGGGAGCGATCCCGGCCTCCCACGGCCCCGGGCCCCGCCACGCCACGCCGCAGCTGCTACTTTACATTCACCAGAGGACGACGCACCGCCGCCAGTTCCAGGAGCAGAATATTCATCCCTGCCCCCCCCCCCAATTCATCAATAACTTCGCAATCAAGCAGAGGGGGGCGCCGTCCATCCCCCCCCCCCCCCCTTCACACAAACAAACTTTTTTTTTTTTTTAAAGGGAATTAAAGTTCCCCTATATTGATTCCGGACACCAGACGGCTCCGCAGTCCCTCCCACCGAGGCGCGAGAACCGCTTCGTCAGCATTTTACATAAAAAAAAAAAAAACCTTTCTGACCCGCTTGTGTTCCGTAGATACAGAGACCGGCCGATCCAGAAACGTCCGCACTGCTCAGTGGGAGGGTGTGTGAGCCGGGGGAGTCGGGGAATCTCACACTTTGGGGTGATCACATCATCGGGAAACGAGATTTCTGGATTGCCGAGGACACAAAAATTGCATTTTCTTTTACAAAGTAACAAAACAAAAAAGAAAATGATAGCAAAACTGTTTGAAAATGGGGGGGAAGGGGGGGGCTGTAAATCACATTGAACCCTAAAACTGGTGTCGCAATTATAGATTTTTCTCTTTTTATTTCAGGTACTTATATAGCGCCGTCAATGTACGCCGTGCTTTACATATATATTGTACCTTCACATCAGGCCCCGCCCCCGAGGAGCGTACAATCTAAGGTCCCTAACTCACATTCATACACATACTAGGGATAATCTAGACAGGAGCCAGTTATCCTCCCAGCATGTCTTTGGAGTTTGGGAGGAAACCGGAGTACCCAGAGGAAACCCACGCAGGCACAGGGAGAACATGCAAACTCCAAGCAGGTGGTGTCGTGGTTGGGATTCGAACCAGCGACCCGAGTACTGCCAGGCGGAAGGGATAACCACTTAGCTACTGTGCTGCCCATAGGTCCGGTTCACACTCCATGCGTTTCAGTTGTTTTTTTCTGCATCCAAAACGCACAGAAAGTAGTTTATATGGACGTCAATGTCATCGTTCACACCAGCGCTTGCAGAATCAGTGTGTTCTGGTTGCAGAAAAAAAAAAAAGTAGAACAGGCTGCATTTTTTCTGCACAGAACTGTACTGGAACGCAGTAAAACGCATCAAAAACGCACCGGAACGCAATGAAACGCACGTCACTATTTATATTGAAGAAAAAAAAAAAAGGAGGAAAAAATTAACTGAAATGCATAAAAAAACGCACCGGAATACATAAAAAAATGGATCAAAAACAGGAGAACGCACCAAAAATGCACTGAAACGCACGTCACTATATTGAAGAAAATAAAAAAAAAAAAAAAAAAAAAAAAAAGAGGAAAAAAATGAACCGGAATGCATAAAAAACGGATCACAAAACGCAGAACGCGTCAAAAACGCAGAACGCGCATGGAGAAACATCAGGAACACATCTGGACTGCGTTTCTACAGCGTGAACCGGCCTCTAGGCTTGGTTCACATCTGTGTGGGTGGTGCCACTGGGGACCCGCACAGTAGAATGCGGACCCGCGGGTGGGTGCCATTACTTCTAATGGCACGCCGCCCACACTGGTAATCGGAACCGTACTGGGAACCTCGGCTGCGTTTTCAGAAGAAGGGCAGGGACTCCGTCCCTGCGTGTCCCGGGGCACGGGAGTCCATTCAAATGACTGGGCTCTCGTGCCCGTGCAAAACGCAGACCGCACGAACGCATATATGTGCCCTGGGGCTAACTCCTAAAGTAAACGGTTTCCTTTACCGTATCTATAGCTCCGCGGGGGCGGAGCATTGCTGAAGGTGTCTCCACAGTTAAACACGTGTCTCAGCGCCATTCCTTTTGAATAGTACACCTGTGCAACCCAAGCAATGTACATGCGCTGCATCCTGGGGCAGACTGACCATTTGGAAACACGGGCACTGCCCGAGGGCCCGGGGTCAGTAGGGGGCCCCCATGAGATGCACCTGGTACCTTTTTCATAGGCTTTTTTGAGTTTGTGCAAGGGCACAGGGGCCCCATGATCCCCTATTGCCTGGGGGCCCCATGAGTTGTCAGTCCACCCCTGGCTGCAGCGCACCACAAGGCTCTGCGATGCACTACCATGCGTTGGGTTGTTCGGTGTCGGAACAAATGTTGCTCGTCCTTTTAACAAATAGGCTCCCGTAATGCAACAAAGTGCAGAAAAAAAAAAAAAGAGTGACGGGGCCCATAAAAGACTGTCATGAGCAAAAGGTTCTGGGAGATACCGGAAGTTGTGGGCGGGGCTGCAATGGGTCCAGAGGGAGGGCGGGGCTAGAATCCAAGAACACACTTGGCCTGAATGTTTTCCACAAGGGGGGGGGTTAGAGGTGGAGGGGGGGGGGGGTGTCACAAAATCTGCGACTACAGCAATTAATTTAAAAAGTGCCTGGATGGACAACATGAATTCGGTACATTCAACAGAACATGAGTGCACGAGCAACATTCTGACTGGAAGAGACCAATAAAGGAAACCTGTATAATAAAAAAAAAAAAAAAAAAAAAAAGATGGCAACCCTAGCCAATCCCGTTCTGAAAATGCTGGTTGCATAGAAGGCAAGTCCTGGATTTGCTGGGACAGTCCCTTATCCTGGACCTTCGATGGCGCTGTGTCCCGGGGTGTGTCCCGGCATCACAGTGCTACCCTTGATAAGGTTATTGCTCGTGTGCAGTAAAGCGATAAGACATTCCTTATAGTAACTGGTGCTGTGAGTGGGTGGTCCCTGCAATCTAAAGGCGGGGTTTAGGTGGGACACTTAATAAGTGGGTGGGGTCTGGATGGGATGGGGTTAATCGTACGCCAGGGATCAGGACTGAACTGATGGTATGTACCTGCCAAGCTGGCCAAGAATTCCTTCAAAGACATGGAACCCAACATAGAACAAGTCAAGTTGAAGCTTTCAGCTTGAGGACCACCATGACAGCCAGGCAACGAGCATGTTTGGAGTCAGAGGTCTTCACAGGCAGTCTTCCCTATTGCTCTCATGGCAGGATTCCTTTAAGAACTCCCAAGTAAACCCCCAGGGTTGTCACCGGAGCCCTCGGCCTCTTTACGACGCCACATTCCTGGGCAGACGTGTGGCCGGCCCTCGTATCGTCCGGGGTTTACTAGATGCTTGGAAAGCAGATTCTGGGCCGATGTTCTTCAACTGCATCTCTATAAATATTTATAAACCACAAATATTTCCGATCCGGAGCCTGAGCGGGCCGCGGCCCAGAGATGTCAGGCGGAGGAGCCAACAACGCAGGAAGCCGCGCTCTGCCAAGACCGTAACACCTTCTACGCCAGACCGCCGCAGGAGCCGGGAAGGTGAAGATGACCGAAGAAGTTGGTTCCAGAGGATGCCTGGCCGGGGTGATCCAGAGGATGCCTGGCCGGGGTGATCCAGAGGATGCCTGGCCGGGGTGATCCAGAGGATGCCTGGCCGGGGTGATCCAGAGGATGCCTGGCCGGGGTGATCCAGAGGATGCCTGGCCGGGGTGATCCAGAGGATGCCTGGCCGGGGTGATCCAGAGGATGCCTGGCCGGGGTGATCCAGAGGATGCCTGGCCGGGGTGATCCAGAGGATGCCAAGACCAGAACACCTTCTACGCCAGACCACCGCAGGAGCCGAGAAGGTGAAGAAGCTGGTTCCAGAGGAAGCCTGGCCGGGGTGATCCAGAGGAAGCCTGGCCGGGGTGATCCAGAGGAAGCCTGGCCGGGGTGATCCAGAGGATGCCTGGCCGGGGTGATCCAGAGGATGCCTGGCCGGGGTGATCCAGAGGATGCCTGGCCGGGGTGATCCAGAGGATGCCTGGCCGGGGTGATCCAGAGGATGCCTGGCCGGGGTGATCCAGAGGATGCCAAGACCAGAACACCTTCTACGCCAGACCACCGCAGGAGCCGAGAAGGTGAAGAAGCTGGTTCCAGAGGAAGCCTGGCCGGGGTGATCCAGAGGAAGCCTGGCCGGGGTGATCCAGAGGAAGCCTGGCCGGGGTGATCCAGAGGAAGCCTGGCCGGGGTGATCCAGAGGAAGCCTGGCCGGGGTGATCCAGAGGAAGCCTGGCCGGGGTGATCCAGAGGAAGCCTGGCCGGGGTGATCCAGAGGAAGCCTGGCCGGGGTGATCCAGAGGAAGCCTGGCCGGGGTGATCCAGAGGAAGCCTGGCCGGGGTGATCCAGAGGAAGCCTGGCCGGGGTGATCCAGAGGAAGCCTGGCCGGGGTGATCCAGAGGATGCCTGACCGTGGTGATCCAGAGGATGCCAAGACCAAAACACCTTCTACGCCAGACCACCGCAGGAGCCCCGAAGGTGAAGAAGCTGGTTCCAGAGGATGCCCGGCCGGGGCGATCCAGAGGATGCCAAGACCATAACACCTTCTACACTAGACTGTCGCAGGAGACAGGTTATGTGAAGAAGCCCAAAGAAGCTGGTTCCACAGGATGCCCGGCCGGGCGACCCACAGGATGCCCGGCCGGGGTGATCCAGAAAATGAGGCGAGGTATCTCTAAAAATTAGGCCAACCCCAAAAGGTCAGTGCGAAGGAGGACCGGACCACCTTCAGCTTCTGGACCACAAGTACCTGGAGGACCACCAACCAGTCGTATCCTCTAGACATCGACACAAACTAGTCACTTCATCTGAGAGCTGGAAAACAGGACCTGCTCCTGGTCCCCGAGGACTTTTTTGGGAAACACTGATGGAAGGGAAGGGACCTCGATAAAGATAGCAAACCCCCTTCAGGAGCCAAGGACAGTTATCAACAGAGACATGAACGTCGGGCCACGGGAGAAGAGCAGAGCAGTGGCAGTTCAGGTCTCCGAGGGATTCCTCATGCAACCTTCAGTTTTTACTTGTGGGGGGAGGGGAGGGTGGAGATAACTCCATCATCTTCATAGAAGAACCAGAATATACTGTGAGCCATCGGATCTCCTCACCTATCGCGGTTCACGACTAACAAGGCGGCTACGTGTGTGTGATGTCACCAAACAGGAAAGATTGAGGTCATAAATACAACGGAACACACAACAGACGTGTGCGGGGCGCTTCGTTCTGAATCAAAATTCGGACAAATTTTTCCTTATTCGGAGATTCGGATGTATCCAAACGACAATATTAACGAATGTAAACGGATACAAAACAGCGAAACGAAATTTCATCCGAAATTTGAATTGGAAAACAAACTCAAAATACGAAAACAAGGAGTAGAATAAAACAGAAAATAAAGGAATAGAATAGAAAAGAATAGAATGGAAAAGAACAGAATAAACGTTATAAATACAACGGAATACACAACAGATATGTATTGTATTGTTCTGAATCAAAATTCAAAGATTCGGATGTATGCAAACGACAATATTAATGAACGTAAACGGATACAAAATAACTAAACAAAATTTTATCCGGAATTTGAATTAAAAAGCGAGTAGAATAAAACAGAAAATAAGGGAATAGAATAGAAAAGAATAGAATGGAAAAGAACAGAGTAAATGTTACAAACACAATGTAATGCGCAATAGACGTGTGCGGTTAGTTTCGTTCTGAATCAAAATTCGGACGAATTGTTCCTTATTCGGAGATTCGGATGTGTCCAAATTACAATAGTGACTCATTTAACCCCTCCCCCTCCAGAGGATTGCTCCGCCCACCCCTTCCTGACCAGGCCATTTTTTGCGATACGGCGCTGCGTTACTTTAACTGACAATTGCGCGGTCATGCAGCGCTGCACCCAAATGAAATTTACGCCCTTTTTTCCCCCACAAATGGAACGTTCTTTCGGTGGTATTTGATCGCCTCTGCGGTTTTTATTTTTTGCGCTGTGAAAAAAAAACAGCAATTTTGACCAAAAAAAAAAACTTTATTTTTGACTTTTTTGCTATAAAACATGTCCAGTAAAAAAAAAATAAAAAATTCATCATAAATTTCGGGCAAAATGTACTCTGCTCCGTGTCTTCACTAAAAAAAAATCCCAATTAATTGGTTTACGCGACAGTTATAGCGTCTACAAATGGCGGGATAGATACGGGGATTTTTAGTTTTACCAGTAATGGCGGCGATCAGCGACTTATAGCGGGACTTCGGCGAACATCCTGACACTGGGGGGGAACTGACTTGGTGTCACTGACATCCCCAGTGACACCAATACAGAGATCAGTGCTAATAAAAATCCCAACACTGTACTAATGGCACTGGGCAGGAAGGGGTTAACATGAGGGGCGATCAAAGGGTTACCTGTGTTTTTTTCACTGTACGCATGCTGCTATGCAGAGCCATACAAAGCAGGGTGCAGGAGCTGACAGGGGAGAGATCTGTGTTTACATACTGACCCCTCCCCCGTCGGACATACTCGGCGATCACCGGGTGATTGACAGCCGAGGCCGCAAAAAGTGGCGCGGGTAGAGCGCGATTGCCCCCTACCTGAAAATGCTAAATGTATTTATTTATTTCAGGTGCTTATATAGCGCCATCAATGTACGCCGCGCGTTACATATATATTGGACATTCACATCAGTCCCCGCCCCCGAGGAGCGTACAATCTGAGGTCCCTAACTCACATTCATACATACACATACTAGGGACAATTTAGACAGGAGCCAATTCACCTACCAGCATGTCTCTGGAGTGTGGGAGGAAACCGGAGTACCCGGAGGAAACCCACGCAGGCACAGGGAGAACATGCAAACTCCAGGCAGGAGATGCCGTGGTTGGGATCCGAACCAATGACCCGAGTCCTGCCAGGCGGAAGTGCTAACCACTTAGCCACTCTGCTGCCCCACAATCGCGTATATACGGTGATTTTGCGCACCCCTGCCGCCCCGTAGCAGTATACCCGCAATAGGGCGGCGGGAAAGCGGTTAAACGAATCTGAATAAACTAAATGAAATTTCGTCCGACGCGCAAATTCCAAAACAAAATCGAATTTAAAAATAAGAGTAGAATAGAACAGAAAATAAATATAGAAACAGAGTGGTCCATCGAGTCGGCTCGGTTTTTTTCGGGGGGGAGGGGGGGGGTTGTTTTTTTTTGGGGGGGGGGTTGTTTTTGCTAACTTTTCAGTCTGAGTATAGATCTACGCATGTCCCACGCATGGTTGAAGCTGGTGTCCGGCTCGCCACCTCTGCTGGAAGTTTCCAAATATCAACTACTCTTTCAGGAAGATTCAGTAAAAGGAATAGAATAGAAAAGAATAGAGTAAAACAGAACAGAACGGGAAATAAAAGAATCGCATAGAACAGAAAATAAAGCACCACTCGAATTTGCGCATGTGCAGCGGGGAGCCGGCTGTGGTTCCTCAGGAAGCCAGCGCCAACTTGTATATCCAAGATGGCGGCACAGAGGAAGCACAGCGGCAAGAAGAGCCATCTGCGGGAATAAAGCGAGTGTCGGATCCCAGTACTCCTTTTTAGGGGGCTTACTTACATCACATAGTGTGCAGCTGTACACGCGCCCTTACATGCATCTGGCATTTTTATGCGTGGAAAAAGTTTTTTAGCATGCTGTACTTCCTCCCCTCCCCCAAAATGTGCAACAGCAGCGCACTGGTGTGAACTAGGCTCATCAAAATACGGTCATTTTTCTTGCTGTTTGTACTGCGCTTAAAAATGCGTCCAGCTGCATCTGGTGTAAGGGCTGCTTCACAAAAGATGCCATCCAGCGCGTTTTTAATTTGCAACAGAAAACGCATGCGCGGTGCTTTCCATGCATTCCAATGTCCCTAGTTCAGCGTTCCAGTTCAGGCAACAACATGCCGCAGTTTTGATGCGACGCAATCTTGCACGCAGCACGGATGTCTGTCTGAGCACCTGCTTTTTTTGGAGGTAATTTCAGGTTTTGGCGTATCCGCATGTATTTGCACAATATATTCTTAGGGAAAATTTATATTTATGCTCCAATGCACGGATTTGTGCGCAAACGCCGTGTAAATTACTGACCGAAAATGAAGATTTTCCTTTTCTTTTTTTTATTACTGAAGAAAAAAAAAGATGTTGTAAATGCCCTAAAAACACGTCGCTGGTTGGGGTGCACCTCCTGATGGGAACCAATCCTAACCCCAGGATCACACCGTCGCAGGCTCCGTGATCTGTGTTTGAGGGGGGGGGGAGAGAGGGCAGGACACACAGCAGCCCACTCCTTTGAATGGACTGCCGTGCCTCCGAACCATTCCATGGTTCCCCGAACCATTTCTGGAATCGCAGTCCACATGGGAACTGTATGTGCAGCAAAGGGGGGAATGAGCGTTCCGGAGGGAAGGATCTATCAGATTGGGGGTCATGAACAGGTCCCTGGCGAACTCCAGAGGAGGGTGAGTAGGAGGAGGAGGAGGGTGAGGAGGAGGGTGAGAAGGAGGAGGAGGAGGGTGAGGAGTAGGGTGAGAAGGAGGAGGAGGGTGAGAAGGGAGAGGAGGGTGAGAAGGGGGAGGAGGGGGAGGGGGAGGAGGGGGAGGAGGAGGAGGGGGAGGAGGGTGAGAAGGAGGAGGAGGGGGAGGAGGATGAGAAGGAGGAGGAGGATGAGAAGGAGGAGGAGGATGAGAAGGAGGAGGAGGATGAGAAGGAGGAGGAGGGTGAGAAGGAGGAGGAGGGTGAGGAGGAGGAGGAGGGTGAGAAGGAGGAGGAGGGTGAGAAGGAGGGGGACGAGGGTGAGAAGGAGGGGGACGAGGGTGAGAAGGAGGGGGACGAGGGTGAGAAGGAGGGGGACGAGGGTGAGAAGGAGGGGGACGAGGGTGAGAAGGAGGGGGACGAGGGTGAGAAGGAGGGGGACGAGGGTGAGAAGGAGGGGGACGAGGGTGAGAAGGAGGGGGACGAGGGTGAGAAGGAGGGGGACGAGGGTGAGAAGGAGGGGGACGAGGGTGAGAAGGAGGAGCTGGGTGAGAAGGAGGAGGTGGGTGAGGAGGAGGGTGAGGAGGAGGAGGAGGAGGAGGCGACGTGAGACGAGAATCCGGCCTATAAACACTTCATCACAATAGAGGGGAGGAACCAACGCGTTTCGGGGACTCAAGACTCCCTTCATCACGGCTCATAATGGGATCAGATCTGTGCTGGACTAAAGATGTGCAGATAGAGGAGAGAGTGCAATTGTCAGGAGCCAATGTGACTCCCGGGTCAGGGATGAGGATGACAGTGACTCAGGGCAGTGATGAGGATAAAATGACAGTGACAAGGATGAAGATGACGGTGACTCAGGATGGCGATGAGGATAAAGATAACAGTTACATAGTTAGTCTGGCAGAAAAAAGACAAAAGTCCAGTAAATAACAGTGATGAGGATACAAATGACAGTGATGAGAAGGACAGTAACTCAGGTCAGTGATGAGGATAAGGATGACAGTGACTCAGGACAGGGACAAGTATGAGGATGACAGTGACTCAGGTCAGTAATAAGGACAGTAACTCGGGACATGGACAAGGATGAGGATGACAGTGACTCAGGTCAGTGATGAGAATAAGGATAGTGACTTGGGACATGGACAAGGATGACCCTGATTCAGGTCAGTGATGAGGATCACAGTGACTCAGCAGTGATGAAGATAAGAATGACAGTGACTCAGGACAGCGATGAGGATAAAGATGACAGTGACTCAGGACAGGGACAAGGATGAGGATGACAGTGACTCAGGTCAGTGATGAGGATAAGGACAGTGACTCAAGTTAATGATGAGGATGACAGTGACTCAGGACAGCGTTTCCCCCCCCCCCCCCCGTGTATTACATAACATCCGTTCCGGTACAGTCGGGACTCGCTGACCTGAACCAGTTTTCCAAAATAAATATCCCAAATGACGGAGTCTGAGAGGAATTCGGCCAATTACCTTCATCTTCAGCATCAATTACTCAGCTCAGCCCAGAAATTAATTAGTGACATTTTCTCATCGGTGTCTCTGGAGGGGTCCACTGTATGGGGGCGGGGCTGAGGGATGGATGGAGGGGTCCACTGTATGGGGGCGGGACTGAGGGATGGATGGAGGGGTCCACTGTATGGGGGCGGGGCTGAGGGATGGATGGAGGGGTCCACTGTATGGGGGCAGGGCTGAGGGATGGATGGAGGGGTCCACTGTATGGGGGCGGGACTGAGGGATGGATGGAGGGGTCCACTGTATGGGGGCGGGGCTGAGGGATGAATGGAGGGGTCCACTGTATGGGGGCGGGGCTGAGGGATGGATGGAGGGGTCCACTGTATGGGGGTGGGGCTGAGGGATGAATGGAGGGGTCCACTGTATGGGGGCAGGGCTGAGGGATGAATGGAGGGGTCCACTGTATGGGGGCGGGGCTGAGGGATGGATGGAGGGGTCCACTGTATGGGGGCGGGGCTGAGGGATGGATGGAGGGGTCCACTGTATGGGGGCGGGGCTGAGGGATGAATGGAGGGGTCCACTGTATGGGGGCGGGGCTGAGGGATGGATGGAGGGGTCCACTGTATGGGGGCGGGGCTGAGGGATGGATGGGTGCTCCATATACTATATATACACACACGACATCCATTGGCTGAGCTCATGTCACTCAGGTGCAAGAATGAGGACATTGGGGGTGACATGCAGGCCGGCCCCTCTTAGACAGGAACAGGTGTCCCCATTGGAAGATTTCTCCTCAATTCCTGTCAGGGTGACACCAGGATACAGTGGGGGGAATCTCCCTTCTGCACATCTACAGTGAAAACATGTATTTTGTCTTCAGATGCGTTTCATCTCCCTGCCAGGAAAAGGAAATGTCCTAAGATCAGGAAAAGGTCAGAATTGGCTCCGTAGTTCCTGCGAGCGTTGCGTGTCGGTGACGGCTAGCGTTTGTGTAATTAATGGGTTAACTGCGGAGCCCCCAATGACGATCGCGCTCTGCCTGCTGGTACTGAGATTGCTGTCCTGCGAGCTGGAAAATCTCTGTGCAGGACGAGGACATGAGCGCCACAATCGCTGGTCACACGAAACTTCAGAACCGATTCGCACCACGACTGAACGCACCGCGACAACTGTAATCTGGTTACTGCGCTTTGCCTGGCCCCAGGTGTGTTCAAAGTTGCGCCCAACCCCCCCCCCCCCAGTCGGTGCTGCACGGACCGCACAGCTGTGCCGCGCTCTGGGCATGTTCTCTCCTCGGATGCCGTGCCAAGATATGCTGGCGGGGGAGACTGAGGAATGGAGTCTCCGAGCAACCAGAGATTTACATTCTACACAGGCTCCGGTGAAGGACGGCGCTCAGCTGCGGGAAGTCAGAACAGCGGCGTCCTGGGGAGCGGCGATCGCTCTCCTTCTGAAAATCCAGCCAGATGGCAGAACACCAAGATATGAAATATACCAGCATGCCATGACCCGGCTGCAGGAGCGCGCGCCATCTAAGGCCACATTAACATCTGTGTTGCGCCATCGCGTGTTTTTTCACGCTACAAATGAATGGGCTGCTCTGCGCGCGACGAACGCATCCAAGACGCCCCCACACTTTTTTTGGGAGGGCATTGAGCTTCGTCCCCGTGTCTTGGCCTTTAGACACACGCAAAACGCATCTGCCGGCTGCACTTGGGATGCCATTAACAATGGATGGCGTCACGTGCGCGGCTCCAGTCACATCCAAACATTCTATGGTTGCACGCCGCGCAGGTGACGCCATCCACTGGCCAGGTAGGAGACGAGCAGTTTCACCTCGTGGTGGGACTGCGCGTCTTGGCCTTTTGACACGCACAAAACGCATCTGCCGGCTGCATTTGGGATGCCATTAACAATGGATGGCGGCACCTGCGCGGCGCGCAACCATAGAATGTTTGGATGTGACTGGAGCCACGCAGGTGACGCCATCCATTGTTAATGCTATCCCAAATGCAGCCGGCAAATGCGTTTTCCGCAAGTCGAAAGGCCAAGATGCGCAGTCCCACCACGAAATGCCTCGTCTCCTACCTGGCCGGTGGATGGCGTCACCCGTGCGGCGCGCAATCATTTAACAATGGACGGCGTCACCCGCGCGTCGCGCAATCATAGGATGTTTGGATGGGACTGGAGCCACGCAGCTGACGCCATCCATTGTTAATGGTATCCCAAATGCAGCCGGCAGATGCGTTTTGCGCGTGTCAAAAGGCCAAGCTGCGCAGTCCGACCACGAAACGCCTCGTCTCCTACCTGGCCGGTGCGCTGTGGAAAAAACAAAAAAAAATACAGCATGCGTGGCTTTTTTAACAATTTGATGTAGTCGTTGGGCGCACCAACTTCACACACCCGAGTCCTGAGCCCCATTAAACCGGGAGGGCGGCCTTCTCACACAAACTGGCCCGGCGACCCAGAAAAACGCCGAGGAACAAGGCGAAGACGCGGGCAGGCGAAATGCGCTCACCCTTCAGTCAGCGAGAGGCGTTCCAGCGAGCGGCGGCGCTGATCGGAATGCGTTGTGATGGAAGTCACTGATGTGGTAATGTCACTCCTGTCATGCCGCGGACACTGCGCCTCGGAGGAAAAGATTGCTGGGTGGGAGTACCGCGGTCACTCGTCTCATAATAAAGTCTCGCGGGTGCCGGGCGGTGAGCAATCGGCACGACAATCACCAAGAAAAGAAAGAAAAATTCTCAAAAAAACGGGCTTCGGGAAAAATCCACTGAGAGCTGCGAGAATGAAAGCCAACAATCGGTCTTGGTGACGGTCTCACCGCCAGTTGGTGTCGTTGATGGTCTCACCGCCAGTCGGCCTTGGGGGCCGTCTCCCCGCCAGTCGGCCTTGGGGACCGTTCTTGTTGATGGTCTCCCCGCCAGTCGGTCTTGTTGATGGTCTCCCCGCCAGTCGGTCTTGTTGATGGTCTCCCCGCCAGTCGGTCTTGTTGATGGTCTCCCCGCCAGTCGGTCTTGTTGATGGTCTCCCCGCCAGTCGGTCTTGTTGATGGTCTCCCCGCCAGTCGGTCGTGTTGATGGTCTCCCCGCCAGTCGGTCGTGGTGATGGTCTCCCCGCCAGTCGGTCGTGGTGATGGTCTCCCCGCCAGTCGGTCGTGGTGATGGTCTCCCCGCCAGTCGGTCGTGGTGATGGTCTCCCCGCCAGTCGGTCGTGGTGATGGTCTCCCCGCCAGTCGGTCGTGGTGATGGTCTCCCCGCCAGTCGGTCGTGGTGATGGTCTCCCCGCCAGTCGGTCGTGGTGATGGTCTCCCCGCCAGTCGGTCGTGGTGATGGTCTCCCCGCCAGTCGGTCGTGGTGATGGTCTCCCCGCCAGTCGGTCGTGGTGATGGTCTCCCCGCCAGTCGGTCGTGGTGATGGTCTCCCCGCCAGTCGGTCGTGGTGATGGTCTCCCCGCCAGTCGGTCGTGGTGATGGTCTCCCCGCCAGTCGGTCGTGGTGATGGTCTCCCCGCCAGTCGGTCGTGGTGATGGTCTCCCCGCCAGTCGGTCGTGGTGATGGTCTCCCCGCCAGTCGGTCGTGGTGATGGTCTCCCCGCCAGTCGGTCGTGGTGATGGTCTCCCCGCCAGTCGGTCGTGGTGATGGTCTCCCCGCCAGTCGGTCGTGGTGATGGTCTCCCCGCCAGTCGGTCGTGGTGATGGTCTCCCCGCCAGTCGGTCGTGGTGATGGTCTCCCCGCCAGTCGGTCGTGGTGATGGTCTCCCCGCCAGTCGGTCGTGGTGATGGTCTCCCCGCCAGTCGGTCGTGGTGATGGTCTCCCCGCCAGTCGGTCGTGGTGATGGTCTCCCCGCCAGTCGGTCGTGGTGATGGTCTCCCCGCCAGTCGGTCGTGGTGATGGTCTCCCCGCCAGTCGGTCGTGGTGATGGTCTCCCCGCCAGTCGGTCGTGGTGATGGTCTCCCCGCCAGTCGGTCGTGGTGATTGTCTCCCCGCCAGTCGGTCGTGGTGATTGTCTCCCCGCCAGTCGGTCGTGGTGACGGTCTCCCCGCCAGTCGGTCTTGGTGACGGTCAGTGTGTTGTGACATTGTGACGCTTAGTGACATCCTCCAACCTCTGATGCCGCCATGTTTGTTGTACATTCCTGTGCCATTAACCCCTTCTTCACAATGTTACCGAGTACCCATACTGCATGAAAATCCCTCCACCAACTCTCTTCCTTCCCGCACTTGTTCACTCACAGCCTGAACAGTCTGCAAACGATGCGTTTTGTCACAGATGACTTCATCAAGGGCACGGTGTGAGTCGTCACTGGTTATAATTGTACTAAAATCAGGGATTTCACACTATAAGTGTTTCATCTTTTCTAGAGCAGGAATTTTACTATCGGAAAAGCATCTGGCAGATATAGCTTGCCTTTTCAGTCTCAAACTACCTTACCCTGCTGCCACTGACGCGTTTCGTCACAGATGACTTCATCAAGGGTGCCGTGTGAGTCGTCAGGGGTTATAATTTTACTAAATAGGAGATTTTACACTATAAGTGTTTCATCTCTTCTAGAGTAGGAATTTTACTATCAGAAGAAACTGAAAAGGCACGCTATATCTCCAAGACGCTCTTGACGTTTTAGGACGACTCACACAGCACCCTTGATGAAGTCATCTGTGACGAAACGCAATGGAGGCAGCAGGGTAAGGCAGTTTGACACTGAAAATGAAAAGGCACGCTATAGCTCCCAAACAGCCTTTCCCTGCTGCCACCGACGCGTTTCGTCACAGATGACTTCATCAAGGGTGCCGTGTAAGTTGTTACGGGTTATGATTTCATTAAATTGGGAAATTTACCTTATAAGCATTTCATCTCTGGTTCTAAAGCGGTGGAATTTTACTATCAGAGGAGCGTCTGAAAGATACAGAACGCCATGACATGTTTCCGTGATAGAAAAATAATAAGGGGGGGGGGAATTTTCCGTTTGGGGTGGAGGGATGGTGATGAAAATCTGAAGATGCTTTTTGGGAGGATAGTTGATGGATATTTGGATCCATTATTGATGAAATGTGATTGTTACATTGTATTGTATCTGATACATGACGCTCCATAATCACCGCTCCAATGTTCTCCGCTCTGCACGCACGCAGCACGCCGGTTACATCGCACGCCAATGTGAGTACAACGGCTTGGCAACCGCCATCGGCTGAAACCTGCCCGCCTTGCACCTTACATCATCCTACCAAGTGTAAATCAGCCCGACCGTGATATCCGCACAAATCTCCCCCCTCCCCGCCCCCACGCCCCACACACACACCTCCGGGACCGATGGAGATTTTTACGAGGACACTCAGAACTCATTAGGAATTTGGTAAATATTTAAATAACCTTTACGGGAAGGAGACCCCCAACTCAGCCAACGACTTCTTATTAACCCCTCATCTGCTGCACAGGACGGAGCGAGAGGAGAGCGTATTCCAAACAATGGATGGGGGAGGGGGGACTGGAACCCCTTTTAGGTTTTTACTGCTATCCGAAGCTCAATTACAGAGATTTCCCATCACTTCCTTTCAGGGTGACAACGGGACAAAGAGGGCGAATCTCCCCGATGAGGAAACAGATTGGGGGTGGAGGGGGGGGGGGGCTATCCTTTTCTCATTCCATCCAAAACTAAAAAAAATACAGTTTTGGATACTTTTTTAAAAAAAGTAAAAAATAAATAGAATAATTGTGAGCAGAGACAATTACAGGCAATACAGAGAAGAGATCAGACTGGTACATAATGACCACCTTACAATCCGCCCCTCTGATAGCGGCCACCAACAAGGAAGCGATTGGCTGCGTCTGTCGCAGGTGGTAGGTCGCTCGCCCTCAGCGGTGGTCATGTAGCGGGATGTTTCCAGAACCCTCCACATAGATCTGACACAGAAGACAAATCCTCCAGCAGGACTGACATGAGGAGGACGCTGAGCCGCCAGCAGCAGCCATGATAGAAAAGAGTTTATTTTATTATTTATTAGACTGGAAATCACAGAATATTGTACGGGGGGAGGGGGGATCCATAACACCGAGAGCAGCGCAGAGCGAGTGCAGATCATTTGTTATACATAGCAGAACTACAACATATCACCCTCTAGGAATACAACGCGTTACCATCCAAGAATACCAACCATCCCCCATCTAGGGTGCATTACCAGCCAAGAATTTCACGCATCACCCATCTAGGGTGCGTTACCATCCAAGAATACCAAGCACCACCAATCTAGGGTGCATGACCAGCCAAGAATACCAAGCATCACCCATCTAGGGTGCGTTACCATCCAAGAATACCAAGCATCCCCCATCTAGGGTGTGTTACCAGCCAAGAATACCAAGCATACCCCATCTAGGGTGCGTTACCATCCAAGAATACCAAGCATCACCCGTCTAGGGTGCATTACCAGCCAAGAATACCAAGCATCGCCCATCTAGGGTGCATTACCAGCCAAGAATACCAAGCATCACCCATCTAGGGTGCATGACCAGAGAAGAATACCAAGCATCCCCCATCTAGGGTGCATTACCAGCCAAGCATCCCCCATCTAGGGTGCATTACCAGCCAAGCATACCAATCATCCCCCATCTAGGGTGCATTACCAGCCAAGAATACCAATTATCACCCATCTAGGGTGCATTTCCAGCCAAGAATACCAAGCATCACCCATCTAGGGTGCATTTCCAGCCAAGAATACCAAGCATCACCAATCTAGGGTGCATTACCAGCCAATAATACCAACCATCACCCATCTAGGGCGCATTACCAGCCAAGAATACCAACCATCACCCATCTAGGGCGCATTACCAGCCAAGAATACCAACCATCACCAATCTAGGGCGCATTACCAGCCAAGCATACCAAGCATCACCCATCTAGGGCACATTACCAGCCAAGCATACCAATCATTCCCCATCTAGGGTGCATTTCCAGCCAAGAATACCAAGCATCACCCATCTAGGGTGCATTACCAGCCAAGAATACCAACCATCACCCATCTAGGGCGCATTACCAGCCAAGAATACCAAGCATCACCCGTCTAGGGCGCATTACCAGCCAAGAATACCAAGCATCCCCCATCTAGGGCGTATGACCAGCCAAGAATACCAAGCATCCCCCATCTAGGGCGTATGACCAGCCAAGAATACCAAGCATCACCCATCTAGGGTGCATGACCAGCCAAGAATACCAAGCATCACCCATCTAGGGTGCATTACCAGCCAAGAATACCAAGCATCACCCATCTAGGGTGCATTACCAGCCAAGAATACCAACCATCACCCATCTAGGGTGTATTACCAGCCAATACCACCAAGCATCCCCCATCTAGGGTGTATTACCAGCCAAGAATACCAAGCATCACCCATCTAGGGTGTATTACCAGCCAAGAATACCAAGCATCACCCATCTAGGGTGCATTTCCAGCCAAGAATACCAACCATCCCCCATCTAGGGTGTATTACCAGCCAAGAATACCACGCATCGCCCATCTAGGGTGTATTACCAGCCAAGGAAACAATGTATCCTCAGCTAGGAGTACAATGTATCAAAAAGTGGTGTGCTAGGAATCCAACATGTCACTGTCTAAGGTGTATTGTCAGCCAAGAAAACAATGTATCCAGCTAAGAGTACAATGTACCAGCCACCAGAAATGCAATGTATCACTCCTTAGGAATACAATATATTATCAGTCAGGAGTAGAATTCATCGCAAGTTTAAAATCCAACGGATCGCCATCCGGGGAACGCAACGGATCGCCATCCGGGGAACGCAACGGATCGCCATCCGGGGAACGCAACGGATCGCCATCCGGGGAACGCAACGGATCGCCATCCGGGGAACGCAACGGATCGCCATCCGGGGAACGCAACGGATCGCCATCCGGGGAACGCAACGGATCGCCATCCGGGGAACGCAACGGATCGCCATCCGGGGAACGCAACGGATCGCCATCCGGGGAACGCAACCCATCGCCATCCGGGGAACGCAACCCATCGCCATCCGGGGAACGCAACCCATCGCCATCCGGGGAACGCAACCCATCGCCATCCGGGGAACGCAACCCATCGCCATCCGGGGAACGCAACCCATCGCCATCCGGGGAACGCAACCCATCGCCATCCGGGGAACGCAACCCATCGCCATCCGGGGAACGCAACCCATCGCCATCCGGGGAATGCATCCCATCGCCATCCGGGAATCCAATGGATCATCAAAAATCCAAGAACCGCACATGGGAGCCAATCAGAAGTGCTCATCGCTTCCCATGATATGTGTGGAAGGGACCATGATCTCCCATCGGTTGATGGCTCTGCAGATTCCGCCACTCACACACCCGATTGGTCGGTTCCTGCACACCGAACCTTTACGCATTTTATAAAGGAAATCAGTCCTGAGAGTAATAGAAGCCTGCCATTGCGGATTTCCTTTTGAAAATGCTACTTGCCTGGCCGTCATTCTGATCCGTCATTCAGGCTCGCTGACCCCGACCAAGTATGCAGCCAGTGAAGGTGGAATCATGTGAGCTGCAGGCCTGTTCTGATTCCAGGGGATGGGGATGTCAGGAAAGTGACCCTCATGCCTGGAATCCGCTCCCTCCCCTCTCCGTCCTCCGAGGATTCCTCTTACCCAGAATCCCCCTCCACACAGATCTGTGATCCCGGAGCCCAGCGGCTGGAGAAGATGGTTTTTCCAGAACACGTGTCGGCTGATAATTGCTTTTCTAGGAAGAGATTCAATATGTCAGACACTTTGCTGATTACACGCTGTACAGGCTGTGACCGCGGCCAGAGAGACGCATTTCTTGACGGATTGCAGGAAGCTTTACATCTCCATGGCTGCTCCCCCTCAAACCGAACTCCACCCAAAACGGAGATCTTACATGTGTGGGACAACAAACCGCCTGGCAGTGTCATGGGGGGGCAGAGACACCTTCATATCAGGATCATGGGGGGGCAGTGACACCTGCATATCAGGATCATGGGGGGGGGGGGGGCAGTGACACCTTCATATCAGGATCATGGGGGGGCAGAGAAACCTTCATATCAGGATCATGGGGGAGGGCAGAGTGACACCTTCATTACAGAATTATGAGGGGGAGGCCCAGAGTGACACCTTCATTACAGAATTATGTGGAGGGGGGGGGGGCACAGAATGACACCTTCATTACAGAATTATGGGGGAGGCACAGAATGACACCTTCATTACAGAATTATGGGGGAGGCACAGAATGACACCTTCATTACAGAATTATGGGGGGAGCACAGAGTGACACCTTCATTACAGAATTATGGGGGGAGCACAGAGTGACACCTTCATTACAGAATTATGGGGGGAGCACAGAGTGACACCTTCATTACAGAATTATGGGGGGGGGGAAGAGTGACACCTTCATTACAGAATTATGGGGGGAGGCACAGAATGACACATTCATTACAGAATTATGGGGGGGCACAGAGTGACACCTTCATTACAGAATTATGGGGGGGGGGGGGCACAGAGTGACACCTTCATTACAGAATTATGGGGGGGGGCACAGAGTGACACCTTCATTACAGAATTATGGGGGGGGGGGGAAGAGTGACACCTTCATTACAGAATTATGGGGGGGGGGGAGAAGAGTGACACCTTCATTACAAGGGTCTACACATCCTGCTGTAAGGAAGGGGGCTTGCCTGTCCAGATGTCTAGAGGGAGTGTGTCTGACCGGGACGGGGGGGTGGAGGGGTGGGGGGGGTAGTCTGACCAAGGAGGGGGGGTGTCTGACCAAGTCCTGTAGATTATGGGGGTGCACTGGGCAGTGTGGTCTTGCTCCGCCCATCAGCAGTGCAGTCATTGTTGGGAGGACTCTGGAGCTGGGTTGTCCATCTGATGGGAGATCGGTTTCTGTGGCTTCCGTCGGGGTCTCCGCAGCGCCACGTTTATTGAACGAAGCCGCGTTCAGGGGGAGGCGTGGCACCGATAACACAATTACTGAACCAACTTATCAACAATAATAAAAAAGCAAATAAGAATCCCGACAGACAACGCAACGGCAGAGAGTTTTGCCGCCTTTGGCGGACGCAGGAAAATCTATTATAATGGCTAATTGTGTCGATGAAATCTGCGAGCCTCCGAGACGCCGGCACCGCAGTACAGGAGGAATACTTGGAATGTTTTTGTTCACCGGTTGGCTGAGTTCACACCTGAGCACAGCTGGAACTTGTAGTTCTGACCATCTCCCTCGGCACGTCCCCATCTCTGACCATCTCCCTCGGCACGTCCCCATCTCTGACCATCTCCCTCGGCACGTCCCCATCTCTGACCATCTCCCTCGGCACGTCCCCATCTCTGACCATCTCCCTCGGCACGTCCCCATCCTCTGACCATCTCCCTCGGCACGTCCCCATCTCTGACCATCTCCCTCGGCACGTCCCCATCTCTGACCATCTCCCTCGGCACGTCCCCATCCTCTGACCATCTCCCTCGGCACGTCCCCATCTCTGACCATCTCCCTCGGCACGTCCCCATCTCTGACCATCTCCCTCGGCACGTCCCCATCCTCTGACCATCTCCCGTGGCACGTCCCCAGTCTCTGACCATCTCCCGCGGCACGTCCCCAGTCTCTGACCATCTCCCGCGGCACGTCCCCAGTCTCTGACCATCTCCCGCGGCACGTCCCCAGTCTCTGACCATCTCCCGCGGCACGTCCCCAGTCTCTGACCATCTCCCTCGGCACGTCCCCATCCTCTGACCATCTCCCTCGGCACGTCCCCATCTCTGACCATCTCCCTCGGCACGTCCCCATCTCTGACCATCTCCCTCGGCACGTCCCCATCCTCTGACCATCTCCCTCGGCACGTCCCCATCTCTGACCATCTCCCTCGGCACGTCCCCATCTCTGACCATCTCCCTCGGCACGTCCCCATCCTCTGACCATCTCCCGAGGCACGTCCCCAGTCTCTGACCATCTCCCGCGGCACGTCCCCAGTCTCTGACCATCTCCCGCGGCACGTCCCCAGTCTCTGACCATCTCCCGCGGCACGTCCCCAGTCTCTGACCATCTCCCGCGGCACGTCCCCAGTCTCTGACCATCTCCCGCGGCACGTCCCCAGTCTCTGACCATCTCCCGCAGCACGTCCCCAGTCTCTGACCATCTCCCGCGGCACGTCCCCAGTCTCTGACCATCTCCCGCGGCACGTCCCCAGTCTCTGACCATCTCCTTCGGCACGTCCCCAGTCTCTGACCATCTCCCTCGGCACGTCCCCAGTCTCTGACCATCTCCTTCGGCACGTCCCCAGTCTCTGACCATCTTCCTCAGCACGTCCCCATCTCTGACCATCTCCCTCGGCACGTCCCCAATCTCCGACCATCTCCTTCAGCACGTCCTCAGTCTCCAACCATCTTCTTCAGCATGTCCCCATCTCTGACCATCTGCTGCAGCACGTCTCCATCTCTGACCATCTCCTTCAGCATGTCCCCAGTCTCCAACCATCTCCTTCAGCATGTCCCCAATCTCCAACCATCTCCTTCAGCATGTCCCCAATCTCCAACCATCTCCTTCAGCATGTCCCCAATCTCCAACCATCTCCTTCAGCATGTCCCCAATCTCCAACCATCTCCTTCAGCATGTCCCTAATCTCCAACCATCTCCTTCAGCATGTCCCCAGTCTCTAACCATCTCCTTCAGCATGTCCCTAATCTCCAACCATCTCCTTCAGCATGTCCCCAGTCTCCAACCATCTCCTTCAGCACGTCCCCAGTCTCCAACCATCTCCTTCAGCACGTCCCCAGTCTCCAACCATCTCCTTCAGCACGTCCCCAGTCTCCAACCATCTCCTTCAGCATGTCCCCAGTCTCCAACCATCTCCTTCAGCATGTCCCTAATCTCCAACCATCTCCTTCAGCATGTCCCCAGTCTCCAACCATCTCCTTCAGCACGTCCCCAGTCTCCAACCATCTCCTTCAGCATGTCCCCAGTCTCCAACCATCTCCTTCAGCACGTCCCTAATCTCCAACCATCTCCTTCAGCATGTCCCTAATCTCCAACCATCTCCTTCAGCATGTCCCCATCTCTGACCATCTCCTTCAGCATGTCCCCATCTCTGACCATCTCTTGAAGCACGCCCCCACGTAATACCCTGCGTGGTCCATTTGGTGATGTCAGGGGCAGTACCTGAGCCCCCCTGTATTACAGAAGTTGACCCCCACTGGTTGGAGATATTTCGGCTGGTGGGGCACCATATCGCTCTGGTGGGACAGATCCTTCTGGAAACATTATTTCTCCACACCGGCTATTTGCTTACAATCAGAAACCACAGAATCCCGAGCCTCTCCATGTCCCTGCAGACGGTCCGGGGACCCCCATCCCTCTCATTCTGCGTATTTAAAGCGCCTGCTGAAGCCATCCCCTCGCTTGCTGCTCCCCCATTGGCCGGGCCCCAGGCAGGTGCTCTGCTCCACTGCACACATCCTCCACAGCCTCTGGCGGTGTGATGGACGGCCGGATAGAGAGGCCGAAAATCAATACCAATCTCACACGACTCCATCGTTGGCTTTTACTATTCCCACCGGGCTCAGCGGCAACCAGCACATAAACACGTAACACGGTGCGGGGACCGAGCACAGACGGGGCCCCGGGATCCACGAAGCTGGTCTGTTCTGAGGACCAAAGATGGTTTCTAGTACAATGACCACCCCTGACGGTCCAAAGATCTGATAGATCCCACACACATGACATCTGATAGATCCCACACACATGACATCTGATAGATCCCACACACATGACATCTGATAGATCCCACACACATGACATCTGATAGATCCCACACACATGACATCTGATAGATCCCACACACATGACATCTGATAGATCCCACACACATGACATCTGATAGATCCCACACACATTACAATCAGATTGGAAGATTTCCTCCTATTGTTAAATACTTCGTTAGCAAAACCTTTTTTTTCTATTATAGATGGGGCAGAGAAGGGTCGGGCCCCTCACAAGTTTGTGTCCCCATAGGGGACATTCCCACCTCTCTCTGTACCGGTGACACCAAGATAACAAGTGAGGGGAAACCCAGAATTTTGGCGTTGTCCCCAGAACAAGAGGTGAGGGGAATTCTTCCAATGGGGACAATTGAGGGGGAGGGGCTTTCCCTTCACTTGGGGAGATTTCCACTAAATGCCTTGATTGGTGGGTGTCAGTCTGGAGGAGTGGGCGTTCCTAGCCAGGCTGTATTTACATAGGTAACGCCCACAGGTGAGGCTGAGCTTCCATGGCTGAAGGAACTGAAATCCAATGAATGAAAGGGGTGGGGCCAGGTAAGTCAGGCTGGGGAGGAAAGCGATAGATGATGCTGGACGTCCTCCAGTCAGGAAATGAGGTGGGTTCTACCTGTCTTGCTGCAGCTTCTAATGCACATTAGAGCCGATACACCTGCGCAAGGCAGAAGGGGAGGGGCCGGCACACCTGCGCAAGGCAGAAGGGGAGGGGCCGGCACACCTGCGCAAGGCAGAAGGGGAGGGGCCGGCACACCTGTGCAAGGCAGAAGGGAGGGGCCGGCACACCTGCGCAAGGCAGAAGGGGAGGAGCCAACACACCTGTGCAAGACTGAAGGGGAGGGGAAGGCACACCTGTGCAAGACTGAAGGGGAGGGGAAGGCACACCTGTGCAAGACTGAAGGGGAGGGGAAGGCACACCTGTGCAAGACTGAAGGGGAGGAGCCGGTACACCTGAAGGGAGGCCAGAGGGAGGATATAAGACTGAAGGGGAGGAGTCAGAACACCTGAAGGGGAGGCCAGAGGGAGGATATAAGACTGAAGTGGGGGAGGGGGGAATTAATATGATGGTACCTGTATTGGTGTATAATGAGCACATTGTGGTGAAGATCAAAGAGGACAAGAAAGCCCCAAGATCAGGCGGGAACCCTGAAAATGAGAATTCTGGAGACAGAACCTCACTAGAGAGGAGGACACAATGGACAGATTTTCTCATTTTGTACCCAACTCTATGGAAAGGCTCTACAGGCCTCAGTCTGGGGCAGTACAGATTGCGGGGTGTGGGGGGTCAGATTGGTTTTGGCCCCCCCGGGACCGGTGATGTAGGACATATTTGGATCTCTGAACTGGAATCTGGCCATTAGGACCTTTTGAGTGGGGCGAACGAACGAGGACAGGACAGACAAACGTCAAATGGAGGCGGAACCTATCAAATTTGAGAAAAGAAAAAACGCAGCACAGAACCGGCACCAACGCTGACAGCAATCAACCAGGACCTCCCCTGAAAGCCCCCACTGCGCCCCCCGGAGGTGGGGGTCTGTATAGATGTTCTATACTGGCTGCAGTCACTTCCTTGGTTCCTCCTTAATTGGCAATTTCAATCTGAACATAAATCGATCCTTCGATGGCGGTCTGACTTCTTCCGGGTGGATTCAGAATTCAGGAGCCATTCAGTTCAATCTGATGGCTCCGGAATAGGCTCGGAGGTCTCTGCCGTAACGTGGACCTGACTGCGCAATTCTCTACATCTGAGGACAGAAACAAACCAATTAGCTCTTTATAAAAGGCAAGGACGCCATTAATGAGCCAATAGCGGCGGACTGCGCTCCCTCCGCTGATGGCGATATCGCAGCCCATTATCACCTCCTGCCTGAGGCCTCACACCTCTCCTCATCCTTTCAATTTGATTTGTCCATCTAATGGCCTCCTATTACCCTCCGACACCCGGCTCCGTGTCTTTATAGCCACCAGATGTGGGGGCAGGAAGAGCGATGGAGCCCCTGACAGACTTCCTCCTGACTGGGGGGGGGGGGGGGGGCGGTAATCCCGCCGGATCCTTTATCCACTGAACTGGTCCCAGTGGATTATCACAACCAATTAGCCATCTGCTGGCCCTGACTCCGCATACAAAGGCCTCTCCATCCATTGTAGCAGCTGACACACAATCAGGAGGCATTGTCCGGCCGCCGCCATCAGATGACAGCCGGGCTCTGCAGCCACATCCGGGGCCCGATGGAAATATATGACACCCAGAAGGGCCACTAAGAACAACATGTGAGCTGTCTATTCCTGGACGGACAAATTTCAGGTCAATGGGAAACAAACAAGAAGAATCCTTCCCTGCAACACAAAATCTGCAGAAACC
Organism: Staurois parvus; assembly: GCF_062004578.1. Classification (NCBI taxonomy): domain Eukaryota; kingdom Metazoa; phylum Chordata; class Amphibia; order Anura; family Ranidae; genus Staurois; species Staurois parvus. The sequence goes on from NW_028320555.1 coordinate 28,278, forward strand.
AGCTACAGCACACAATGCAACCCAGGGAGCCAACCAAAACCAGCCGACTTGTAACCTTTCCTATTGGAATTCTTCAGATCAAAGGAGAGTGAGGGGGGGGGAGGCAAGAGGGCGGGAGAGAAGGAGAGAGAGAGAGGGAGAGAGGAAGAAAGGAGAGAGAGAGGAGAGCGAGGGGGCGGGAAAGGAGAGGAGAGCAAGAGGGCGGGAGAGGGGAGAGAGAGAAGGAGAGAGAAAGGGAGAGAGGAAGAAAGGAGAGGGGGGGGGCGGGAGAGGGGAGAGAGAGGAGAGCGAGGGGGCGGGAGAGGGGAGAGAGAGGAGAGCAAGAGGGCGGGAGAGGGGAGAGAGAGAAGGAGAGAGAAAGGGAGAGAGGAAGAAAGGAGAGAGGAAGAAAGGAGAGAGGAAGAAAGGAGAGAGGAAGAAAGGAGAGAGGAAGAAAGGAGAGAGGAAGAAAGGAGAGAGGAAGAAAGGAGAGAGGAAGAAAGGCGAGAGGGGGGGCGGGAGAGGGGAGAGAGAGGAGAGAGAGGGGGCGGGAGAGGGGAGAGAGAGGAGAGCGAGGGGGCATGGAGAGGGGAGAGAGAGGAGAGCAAGAGGGCGGGAGAGGGGGGAGAGAGAGAGGAGAGTGAGAGAGAAGAAGAGAGGAGAGGGAGAGGGGGGGGGGAGAGAGGAGGGGAGAGAGAGGAGGGGAGAGAGAGGGGGGGAGAGAGAGGAGGGGAGAGAGAGGGGGGGAGAGAGAGGGGGGGAGAGAGAGGAGGGGAGAGAGAGGGGGGGAGAGAGAGGGGGGGAGAGAGAGGGGGGGAGAGAGAGGGGGGGAGAGAGAGGGGGGAGAGAGAGGGGGGGGGAGAGAGGGGGGGGAGAGAGGGGGGGGAGAGGGGGGAGAGAGGGGGGGGGAGAGAGGGGGGGGGGAGAGGGGGGAGAGAGGGGGGGGGGGAGAGGGGGGGGAGAGAGGGGGGGAGAGAGAGGAGGAGAGAGAGGGGGAGAGAGGGGGGGAGAGAGCGAGGAGGGGAGAGAGCGAGAGCGAGCGAGGAGGGGAGAGAGCGAGAGCGAGCGAGGAGGGGAGAGAGCGAGAGCGAGCGAGGAGGGGAGAGAGCGAGAGCGAGCGAGGAGGGGAGAGAGCGAGAGCGAGCGAGGAGGGGAGAGAGCGAGAGCGAGCGAGGAGGGGAGAGAGCGAGAGCGAGCGAGGAGGGGAGAGAGCGAGAGCGAGCGAGCGAGAGCGAGCGAGCGAGAGCGAGCGAGGAGGGGAGAGAGCGAGAGCGAGGAGGGGAGAGAGCGAGAGCGAGGAGGGGAGAGAGCGAGAGCGAGGAGGGGAGAGAGCGAGAGCGAGGAGGGGAGAGAGCGAGAGCGAGGAGGGGAGAGAGCGAGAGCGAGGAGGGGAGAGAGCGAGGAGGGGAGAGAGCGAGGAGGGGAGAGAGCGAGGAGGGGAGAGAGCGAGGAGGGGAGAGAGCGAGGAGGGGAGAGAGCGAGGAGGGGAGAGAGCGAGGAGGGGCGAGAGCGAGGAGGGGCGAGAGCGAGGAGGGGCGAGAGCGAGGAGGGGCGAGAGCGAGGAGGGGCGAGAGCGAGGAGGGGCGAGAGCGAGTGCGCACAAATAGCGTGAGTGCAAAGAAATAGTGCAAAGGGAGGCAGAGCATGTGTGTGCATAGAAACAGAGCGTGCACAAGGAGATAAAGAGAGCAAGGTCAGAGACAGCATATGCGCAAAGAGAGAGCACACAAGGAGAGGCAAAATGAACGCAAAAGCATAAAAGAGGGAGAGCATTCAGGGAGAGACAGAGAGAGTAAAAAGGGCGAGCGTGCACATGGAGGGAGTGAGAAGAGAAAGGCGCGTGCCGGACGGGGAAAGTCAGACCAATTGCGCATACATGGACACAATGCGAGAGGTCGGCCATGTTTTGCCCTGATTGGACTCCCCCCTGCCCCGGCAATCAGTGCGCAGTGATGGAGGCTCTCCAATGATGGGGTTATTAATTATTAAGCGGCGTGTAGCAGGAAGCGGCGGCTCGCTTACATAGCTGAGTGCTCTCATTATAGAGGCCTTGCGCCCGTACGGCGAGATTCGCCACTCACACGGATCCTTCTGCTGCAATTAGCACCCTTTCATCATCTGCGGCTCAACCTGCCGGAACAGAGTGGACAGAGGAGGAGATCTGAGCGCTGATGGATTAAAGGCAGCTGTGCGTTCTGAACGCCGGGATCCACACAATTCCTCACATACACCGAATGACTGGAATGACGAATAATTCCCAGCACGCTGGACATTCCTAGAGGATCGCGTCTAATCAGACTGCTGGCACGCTGTGCTGGTTTTATTCCTTCCCTAAATCATCTTCCATCCTCCTTTCAGTCTTCTCTCCACTTACTTCCGCAGCCCTCGGACACCAACACGGAACGGAGGGTCACTGAAGACGGGCGTTCAAGGCGTCCATGTGCATCCATGGCTGGCCAGCTTGGCCCGGCTCCTGCCAGCATGTTCAAGGGCCCATCGGAGGGAAGGATATGGCCGTACACGGGCGCACTGAGCGCTCATGCAGAGTGAAGGGAGGAGGGCGCTAAGCCACAGGGAATGGGCAAGATATTTTGTATTTGTCACAATAACAGCTGATCTGAAGTCGACAAGCAACGCGTTTCGGCAGTTACACGCAACTCCTGCCAGAATTGGCGCCTTCCAGACAACCAAGCTGAACGAGTCTTTCACCAACGTGTACGACGAAGAAAAGAAACCTATCCAGATTCTTCCTGCAGAATACACTTCAGCCCTGAGGAAGGGGACTGTAACCTCCGAAACGCGTTAAATATCAAATTCTTATCGATTCTTAATAAATAAAAATATAAGTTCTGATCGCTTTGGTTTGGCGCGCCCATCCATTGACTCTACATCTACTGACTTTACCAGTTAAAATCGATGTCACATGTGAACCATCTGATCCATTCCCAGAGGTTGGAGTCCTGCGCTCCACCACTAACTGCACACACACACAGGAGGAGCGAAGGCGGGACTGTGCGGGAGTCATGGCAGGCGGGACTGTGCGGAATTCATCAGAGGGATTGTGCGGGAGTCATGGGAGGCGGGATTGTGCGGGAGTCATGGGAGGCGGGATTGTGCGGGAGTCATGGGAGGCGGGATTGTGCGGGAGTCATGGGAGGCGGGATTGTGCGGGAGTCATGGGAGGCGGGATTGTGCGGGAGTCATGGGAGGCGGGATTGTGCGGGAGTCATGGGAGGCGGGATTGTGCGGGAGTCATGGGAGGTGGAAGCTGGGATTGTGCGGGAGTCATGGGAGGCGGGACTGTGCGGGAGTCATGGGAAGCGGGATTGTGCGGGAGTCATGGGAAGCGGGATTGTGCGGGAGTCATGGGAGGCGGCAGTCATAGGAGGCGGGACTGTGCGGGAGTCATGGGAGGCGGCGGTCATGGGAGGCGGGACTGTGCGGGAGTCATGGGAGGCGGGAGTCATGGGAGGCGGGACTGTGCGGGAGTCATGGGAGGCGGGACTGTGCGGGAGTCATGGGAGGCGGCAGTCATGGGAGGCGGGACTGTGCGGGAGTCATGGGAGGCGGCAGTCATGGGAGGCGGGACTGTGCGGGAGTCATGGGAGGCGGCAGTCATGGGAGGCGGGACTGTGCGGGAGTCATGGGAGGCGGCAGTCATGGGAGGCGGGACTGTGCGGGAGTCATGGGAGGCGGCAGTCATGGGAGGCGGGACTGTGTGGGAGTCATGGGAGGCGGCAGTCATGGGAGGCGGGATTGTGCGGGAGTCATGGGAGGCGGCAGTGTGCGGGAGTCATGGGAGGCGGCAGTCATGGGAGGCGGGATTGTGCGGGAGTCATGGGAGGCGGCAGTGTGCGGGAGTCATGGGAGGCGGCAGTGTGCGGGAGTCATGGGAGGTGGCAGTCATGGGAGGCGGGAGTGTGCGGGAGTCATGGGATTATGCGGCAGTCATGGGAGGCGGGAGGCGTCTGTCCGCACAGTTTCATCTATGATGAGATCAGCAGCAGCTGAGTCAATATTCATCCATGGAGGACATCGAGGGCCGCGAGCTCCGCAGTGACAGACCTCTTCATATATATAGAATCCAATGTCAATAAGAGGAGCGCGCTCAGCCCGCCATCAGCTGCCTCATCCAAACAAAGACGCATAACCAGACAGGACAGCCAATGAGAACCCTGGAAATACTGACAGAAATAATGAGAGATGCACCAAAATATCGCCTCAAAATAGTGCTATCGGCATTGTGAAAATAGGGAAAAAAAAGTGCTGATAATGGGCGCAGAAAACACGCAATTGTACCACTTTTAGGGTGCATTTTTCATAGGTCATGTGACGAAAAAAAAAAATGCATCAAAATGCACCACGTGTGTGTTTTTGATGAGTTTTCAATGCATTTCAGGCCTGGTTCACCCCAACGCAGTTTGCATTTTTGCACGCACTTTACTTATTTTTTATGCGTTTTGCATTACGTTTAACTTTTTTTTTCTGGCCAACTTGTTGCTGGGCAGATTAAAAACATAAAATTCATTAAAAACGCAACACGTGGGAGTTTTTGAGGGGGTTTTCAATGCATTTCAGGCCTGGTTCACACCGATGCGTTTTGTCCGTTTTTCAGTGCTTTTACTTTTTTTCCCATTAGCCAAACTGTTGCTGGGCACATTAAAAATGCGAAACGCATCAATAACACAACATATGCGTATGTGGTGCGTTTTCAATGCATTTCAGGCCTGGCTCACACTAATGCAGTTTGCATTTTTGCACACACGAGACGCTTTTTTGAATGTTTTTCTTTTTTGCCAACTTGTTGCTGGGCAGATTAGAAAAGCAAAACGCATCAAAAACGCAACACGTGTACATTTTTGATACGTTATCAATGCATTTCAGGCCTGGTTTACACCAATGCAGTTTTCGTTTTCTCCATGTTTAAGTGTGTTTTGCACTTTTGCTCGCACATTTGATGCATTTTTTGTGTTTTGCCCCTTTAATTTTTTTTTTGGCCAACTTGTTCCCGGGCAGATTTAAAACAGTGTGTTGTGCGTTTTTGATGCATTTTTTGATGCTTTTTTAATTTTTTTTATTTTTTGGCCAACTTGTTGCTGGGCAGACTAAAAACACAAAAAACGTCAAAAACACGGTAAACTTGGAAAAAAAAAAACGGCATTTTCTGAAGCATCTCCATTGAAGTCTATTGAACCAGAAAAATGCAGCATTTTCCGCATTAAAAAGTCCCTGACCCTTTCCAAAGACGCAGTGGCTCAAAAACAAAAAAGCAAAAAAAAAAAAAAAAAAAAAAAAATCACAGATGTGAACGTGTCACATAGGAAACCATGCTGAATGGACTGAAAAAAGCCCTAAAAAAAAAAAAATGGTGTGAACCAGGCCTCAATGGGGAGGTGCGTTTTTGGTGCTTTTTTTTTTTAACTCGCCAAAAATGCACCAAAAATGCATCAAGCAGGATTTTTATCACCACAAGGGAAGCACAACGGACCAGTGTGGAGACATGCATCGGATTTAAAAGGAATGCATTTTTTTGCGCTTTTTTTTATACGCAAAAGCGACACAAAAACTGCTCAGTGTGAAAGCCGATTGGCCGAAAAGCTGCTGAAAATAAATTAAAAAATTTGTGATATTAATTAAAAATACAATTATATATAAAAAAAATATATTTAAAAAACTGTTCTTTTCGGTTTTCGGCCAAATGCATCTGAATTTTCGGTTTCAGGGCACCACTAGAAATAACCCGAATGCTGGAAAGTTCGATCAACTGACGGTCTGCAGCAGCTGAATGTAAACTCCGGTCACAACTGAAGATGGAGCATATTGCTGCCTACAGGGAGCACAGCCACCACAGGGTTACCATTAATAACAGGAGCGGCTGGTATTTTTTTTCCCCAAAATGTTCCAGAGCTCAGAACGTCCCAGAGTCCAGAACATCCCAGAATGTCCCAGAGTCCAGAACATCCCAGAATGGCCCAGAACGCCCCAGAGCGCAAAACGTCCCAGAGCCCAGAACGGCCCAGAGCCCAGAACGGCCCAGAGCCCAGAACGGCCCAGAGCCCAGAACGGCCCAGAGCCCAGAACGGCCCAGAAAGCCCCAGAATGTCACAGAACGCCCCAGAGCCCAGAAAGTTCGAGAACTCAGAAAGCCAGAGGACCCAGAACGTCCCAGAGCCCAGAACGCCCCAGAATGTCCCAGAACGTCCCAGAGCCCAGAACGTCCCAGAGCCCAGAACGTCCCAGAGCCCAGAACGTCCCAGAGCCCAGAACGTCCCAGAGCCCAGATTGTCACAGAATGTCACAGAACGTCCCAGAATGTCACAGAACGTCCCAGAATGTCACAGAACGTCCCAGAGCCCAGAACGTCCCAGAGCCCAGAACGTCCCAGAGCCCAGAACACCGAACGTTCCCAGAGCCCAGAACGTCCCAGAGCCCAGAACGTCCCAGAGCCCAGAACGTCCCAGAGCCCAGAACGTCCCAGAGCCCAGAACGTCCCAGAGCCCAGAACGTCCCAGAGCCCAGAACGTCCCAGAGCCCAGAACGTCCCAGAGCCCAGAACGTTCCAGAGCCCAGAACGTTCCAGAGCCCAGAACGTCCCAGAGCGTCACAGAACGTCCCAGAGCGTCACAGAACGTCCCAGAGCGTCACAGAACGTCCCAGAGCCCAGAACGTTCCCAGAGCCCAGAACGTTCCCAGAGCCCAGAACGTTCCCAGAGCCCAGAACGTCCCAGAGCCCAGAACGTCCCAGAGCCCAGAACGTCCCAGAGCGTCACAGAACGTTCCCAGAGCCCAGAACGTTCCCAGAGCCCAGAACGTTCCCAGAGCCCAGAACGTTCCCAGAGCCCAGAACGTTCCCAGAGCCCAGAACGTTCCCAGAGCCCAGAACGTTCCCAGAGCCCAGAACGTTCCCAGAGCCCAGAACGTTCCCAGAGCCCAGAACGTTCCCAGAGCCCAGAACGTTCCCAGAGCCCAGAACGTCCCAGAGCCCAGAACCCAAAACAGATAAAATTCCTCGCCGGACCCCGTTCACAGTACTGCAGCGCAGAATCAGGCGGCAGGCAAAGGCGCAGTTTTCGGGGTCGCAGGGCAGCCCATGGAAATGATGCGATAAACACAGAAAAGTGACTCGTGTATTTTTTTCAGACCCGAGCGCCGCGCCTTCTCACACGCACAAAACAAAGGCGGCTCTTGCGTGACACCAATGAATGGCACTGCGAGTGTCACTGGTGTTCGGCACTCAAGAAATTGAGCAAAAAGTGGCCACCATGCTGGAAAATTCCTGAATCTGATACTGCTGCATATTAACGCATTATTGTTCATAGGTGAACCCTGCGCACCGCGCCGCGTCTAGGATCACGCCTCTGGCTTTGCGAGTGTAAGTAAAAAAAAAAAAAAATGGCGTCCATCTCTGCCATACATGTCCCCATATGTGTCCCCTGCAGAACAATATGGGCCACAAATGCGCTCAGAGACCCCGAAATGCACAAATAGAAACCAGCGGCGGCCGGGTACGGGGCAGCATCAGTCATATGAGACCGATCGGATCATCACCAGGAAATATTCGGCTTCATCTACTCACAGCACTGCTGAGCCACACAGCAAATCCGACACCAAGGTGAGCCGACCGTCCCCCACACACGACAAACGATCGGCCCCTCAGTGCCGGAGACCGACCTCCTCTCCTGTGTGTGATGACCGACTCCGGAGAGAGACGGGAAATCCACAAATCAAAACTCATTCATCACCCAAGATAATCACAACATACTGCTACGTCCCACCCTAGTGCCTGAGCCAGAGGAGCTGACACTCTGTACAGAGACTGATGTGACTGCGGGGGAGGGGACATTAGAGTGTAAGCTCCTCTGTACAGAGACTGATGTGACTGCGGGGGAGGGGACATTAGAGTGTAAGCTCCTCTGTACAGAGACTGATGTGACTGCGGGGGAGGGGACATTAGAGTGTAAGCTCCTCTGGTACAGAGACTGATGTGACTGTGGGGGAGGGGACATTAGAGTGTAAGCTCCTCTGGTACAGAGACTGATGGGACTGTGGGGGAGGGGACATTAGAGTGTAAGCTCCTCTGTACAGAGACTGATGTGACTGTGGGGGAGGGGACATTAGAGTGTAAGCTCCTCTGGTACAGAGACTGATGTGACTGTGGGGGAGGGAACATTAGAGTGTAAGCTCCTCTGGTACAGAGACTGATGGGACTGTGGGGGAGGGGACATTAGAGTGTACAGTCACATTATTACGGGTCCCTGGCAGATACCTTCTGTTCCCTATACAGTCTCCTCTAGGACAGGAGGGGGAGGGGCTCTGTTAATAATAGACAATCTAGAGACCCCAGAGAAGAAAGTGTCAGAGAGTTAACACATCACAGTGCTGGGGGGGGGGGGGGGGGGTGGAGGAGAAGAAAAGAGGAAGGGAGAAGAAAAGAGGAAGGGAGAAGAAAAGAGGAGGGGAGAAGAAAAGAGGAAGGGAGAAGAAAAGAGGAGGGGAGAAGAAAAGAGGAAGGGAGAAGAAAAGAGGAGGGGAGAAGAAAAGAGGAAGGGAGAAGAAAAGAGGAAGGGAGAAGAAAAGAGGAAGGGAGAAGAAAAGAGGAAGGGAGAAGAGAAGAGGAAGGGAGAAGAAAAGAGGAAGGGAGAAGAAAAGGAGGAAGGGAGAAGAAAAGGAGGAAGGGAGAAGAAAAGGAGGAAGGGAGAAGAAAAGGAGGAAGGGAGAAGAAAAGAGGAAGGGAGAAGAAAAGAGGAGGGGAGAAGAAAAGAGGAGGGGAGAAGAAAAGAGGAGGGGAGAAGAAAAGAGGAAGGGAGAAGAGAAGAAGAGGAAGGGAGAAGAGAAGAAGAGGAAGGGAGAAGAGAAGAAGAGGAAGGGAGAAGAGAAGAGGAAGGGAGAAGAAAAGAGGAAGGGAGAAGAAAAGAGGAAGGGAGAAGAAAAGAGGAAGGGAGAAGAAAAGAGGAAGGGAGAAGAAAAGAGGAAGGGAGAAGAAAAGAGGAAGGGAGAAGAAAAGAGGAAGGGAGAAGAAAAGAGGAAGGGAGAAGAAAAGAGGAAGGGAGAAGAAAAGAGGAAGGGAGAAGAAAAGAGGAAGGGAGAAGAAAAGAGGAAGGGAGAAGAAAAGAGGAAGGGAGAAGAAAAGAGGAGGGGAGAAGAAAAGAGGAAGGGAGAAGAGAAGAGGAAGGGAGAAGAGAAGAGGAAGGGAGAAGAGAAGAGGAAGGGAGAAGAGAAGAGGAAGGGAGAAGAGAAGAGGAAGGGAGAAGAAAAGAGGAAGGGAGAAGAAAAGAGGAAGGGAGAAGAAAAGAGGAAGGGAGAAGAAAAGAGGAAGGGAGAAGAAAAGAGGAAGGGAGAAGAAAAGAGGAAGGGAGAAGAAAAGAGGAAGGGAGAAGAAAAGAGGAAGGGAGAAGAAAAGAGGAAGGGAGAAGAAAAGAGGAAGGGAGAAGAAAAGAGGAAGGGAGAAGAAAAGAGGAAGGGAGAGGAGAAGAGAAGAGAGAAGAGAAGAGGAAGGGAGAAGAGAAGAGAAGAGAAGGGGAGAAGAGAAGAGGAAGGGAGAAGAGGAAGGGAGAAGAGGAGAGAGGAGAGAGAAGGAGAGAGAAGGAGAGAGAAGGAGAGAGAAGAAGAGAGAAGAAGAGAGAAGAAGAGAGAAGAAGAGAGAAGAAGAGAGAAGAAGAGAGAAGAAGAGAGAAGAAGAGAGAAGAAGAGAGAAGAAGAGAGAAGAAGAGAGAAGAAGAGAGAAGAAAAGAGAAGAAAAGAGAAGAAAAGAGAAGAAAAGAGAAGAGGAAGGGAGAGGAGAAGACAAGAGAAGGGAGAGGAGAAGACAAGAGAAGGGAGAGGAGAAGACAAGAGAAGGGAGAGGAGAAGACAAGAGAAGGGAGAGGAGAAGACAAGAGAAGGGAGAGGAGAAGACAAGAGAAGGGAGATGTCAGGAATGGACTGGCCAGCAATGGTGGGACTCACCTGCCTTTTGATCTGCAGTACCAGGGCTGGCCAGCGGGTGCTCCCAGCAATCAGAGACTCAACTTTGCAGCCAGCTAACACCTGGAACTGATTATGCTGGTGTATTTAAGGGATGGACAGACCCACAGACTCTGCCTTGGTGTTGTGTTCGTCCTGGGTCCTGTATCTGTCCTGCATCCTGTTTCTGTTCCTTTGCTGACCCTGCCTGATCTGAACCACTGCTGACTTCTCCTGCTCTGATCCCGGCTCGCTCCTGACCATCCCTCTGCCTGACCCTCTGTACCACGCTGCTTGCTACCTGCTGAACCTGGCCTGTGACCCCGACCAATCTCCGCTTGCTCCCCCTGTACCTACCTGCCCTATTGATATCGACCCGGCCTGCCTGACGACGCTTGCTTGTATGTACTGTTATCTGTGGGTGGTTGGTTGGTTGGTTTGCACTGTATTATGTTTAGTATTGCACTGCGTTTATGTTTGTATTGTTAGTGTTAATAAATTATATTGTTTATAACATATCTGAAGTCTGCGTTTCCCTGCGTCAGTCACACATCTCTGGTCACACCTGGGAGCCCTGACAGGAGAGGAGAAGAGAAGAGAAGGGAGAAGAGAAGAGAAGGGAGAGGAGAAGAGAAGGGAGAAGAGAAGAGAAGGGAGAGGAGAAGAGAAGGGAGAGGACAAGAGAAGGGAGAGGAGAAGAGAAGGGAGAGGAGAAGAGAAGGGAGAGGAGAAGAGAAGGGAGAGGAGAAGAGAAGGGAGAGGAGAAGAGAAGGGAGAGGAGAAGAGAAGGGAGAGGAGAAGAGAAGGGAGAGGAGAAGAGAAGGGAGAAGAGAAGGGAGAAGAGAAGGGAGAAGAGAAGGGAGAAGAGAAGGGAGAGGAGAAGAGAAGGGAGAGGAGAAGAGAAGGGAGAGGAGAGGAGAAGGGAGAGGAGAGGAGAAGGGAGAGGAGAGGAGAAGGGAGAGGAGAGGAGAAGGGAGAGGAGAGGAGAAGGGAGAGGAGAGGAGAAGGGAGAGGAGAAGAGAAGGGAGAGGAGAAGAGAAGGGAGAGGAGAAGAGAAGGGAGAGGAGAAGAGAAGGGAGAGGAGAAGAGAAGGGAGAGGAGAAGAGAAGGGAGAGGAGAAGAGAAGGGAGAGGAGAAGAGAAGGGAGAGGAGAAGAGAAGGGAGAGGAGAAGAGAAGGGAGAGGAGAAGAGAAGGGAGAGGAGAAGAGAAGGGAGAGGAGAGGAGAAGAGAAGGGAGAGGAGAAGAGAAGGGAGAGGAGAAGAGAAGGGAGAGGAGAAGAGAAGGGAGAGGAGAAGAGAAGGGAGAAGAGAAGGGAGAGGAGAAGGGAGAGGAGAAGGGAGAGGAGAAGAGAAGGGAGAGGAGAAGAGAAGGGAGAGGAGAAGAGAAGGGAGAGAAGAGAAGGGAGAGAAGAGAAGGGAGAGGAAGGGAAAACCACAGATCTAAGAAAGGAGAAAATTAGTAAAGTCTTTATTGTAACAAAAAATGTCCTGTCCAGATATCACTGTATGGGAAGATGATGGCGCAGTCGGTACGCGGTGATGTCTCTCATTCAGCAGCACTGCACCTCCTGGTGCTCACACGTCCAATCCGGAGACAACAATGGCGCGGTACATCCGGAGACAACAATGGCGCGGTACATCCGGAGACAACAATGGCGCGGTACATCCGGAGACAACAATGGCGCGGTACATCCGGAGACAACAATGGCGCGGTACATCCGGAGACAACATTGGCGCGGTACATCCGGAGACAACAATGGCGCGGTACATCCGGAGACAACATTGGCGCGGTACATCCGGAGACAACAATGGCGCGGTACATCCGGAGACAACATTGGCACGGTACATCCGGAGACAACAATGGCGCGGTACATCCGGAGACAACATTGGCGCGGTACATCCGGAGACAACAATGGCGCGGTACATCCGGAGACAACATTGGCGCGGTACATCCGGAGACCTGACACGCGGAGCTTCCAATCTACCAATGATGCGCATGTGCCGGGCAGCCATGTTTGCACACATATGCAGGCTCTGCTTCCTCCTCCACAGTGCTGCCGGCAGGCACCGGGATCTGCGGGGGGCTCATTCACTTTATACTGCCCCCCATGGGCGAGTCTGGTGATCAATAAAACGGGGATCTCCCACGTCGCGGTCTCTATAGAATGGTCGCCGCTCGCGATGACAGGCGGCAGCTGTAGCCGCCATGTGCTGTGTGTACAGAACCCCCCTGACAATACGCAGCGTATAAATTACTGCGACAGGCGGAGTGCGGCCGCAGTTCCCTCCCCGAGACGCACGGAGACAGGCGATCTGTCAGCTGGACGCACGTGGGGGATGGGGGCATCTGTGAGAGAAGCCGGGGGTCTCCGCTGTGTGGGGGGGAAACTCGATACGATGACAAAGAAATACGACCCACCGCACAGCATTTGTCGCAGCATGACGTCACTCGGCACCCCATCATCAGGCAGCATGCCGAGCAATGTGTCACTGCGACCCTTTATTACCTCTCCCACAGATCACCAGACGCCCCCCGACAACACCTTCATCTGTCTGCTCTCCAGAAGGGCGGCGCCATCTCTGTTCAGGCATCACCCGGGGTCACCATCTGCTTCCAGGACGGAGATGCCGGATCAGAGATGACACAGTCATGGAAAACATGGTCCCTGTGCAGTCCCTGGTGGTGTTCACAAATGTCTGACACAGATCAGCCCCTGCTGCTGCCTCTCACCTTGTACAGTCTGATCACTGGGGAAGGGGAGACTGAGGGAACGCCTCCTCCCCCTGCTACAAAGTTACAATGTACAGCCTGATCACTGGGGGAGGGGAGACTAAGGAAACGCCTCCTCCTCCTCCTTCCAGACATTTTCCTCACAGCTGACTTCCTTTCTAGTCAAAAAAGGCAAAAAAAACTGAGAGAGAAACATCAGAGGGAAGCTGCCATCCTCTCCCTTCTTCTATATCAGCCCCAGAATCCAGTCGGCTTCATTGTCGGTGACTTTCCTGCCCCCCACCCCTAGAGTGCAGCTCAGGCTATGAAGACAGACAGCTTCCATCCTCCGCTTCTCACACGGGTATTTAAAGATAGACGCCATTGGAGCCTAAAGCATGCTTCCCCACACAGATCACATGACCCCGGCCTGCTTCCGCGCAGAGATCACATGACCCCAGCATGCTTCCACACACAGATCACATGACCCTAGCCTGCTTCCACACACAGATCACATGACCCTAGCCTGCTTCCACACAGATCACATGACCCCAGCCTGCTTCCACACACAGATCACATGACCCCGGCCTGCTTCCACACACAGATCACATGACCCCGGCCTGCTTCCACACACAGATCACATGACCCCGGCCTGCTTCCACACACAGATCACATGACCCCGGCCTGCTTCCACACACAGATCACATGAACCCGGCCTGCTTCCACACACAGATCACATGACCCCGGCCTGCTTCCACACACAGATCACATGACCCCGGCCTGCTTCCACACACAGATCACATGACCCTGGCCTGCTTCCACACACAGATCACATGACCCCGGCCTGCTTCCACACACAGATCACATGACCCCGGCCTGCTTCCACACACAGATCACATGATCCTAGCATGCTTCCACATAGAGATCACCTGATCCTAGCATGCTTCCACACAGAGATCACATGACCCTAGCCTGCTTCCACACAGAGATCACATGACCCTAGCATGCTTCCACACAGAGATCACATGACCCTAGCATGCTTCCACACAGAGATCACATGACCCTAGCCTGCTTCCACACAGATCACATGACCCCGGCCTGCTTCCACACAGAGATCACATGACCCTAGCCTGCTTCCACACAGATCACATGACCCCGGCCTGCTTCCACACACAGATCACATGACCCCGGCCTGCTTCCACACACAGATCACATGACCCCGGCCTGCTTCCACACACAGATCACATGATCCTAGCATGCTTCCACATAGAGATCACCTGATCCTAGCATGCTTCCACACAGAGATCACATGACCCTAGCATGCTTCCACACAGATCACATTACCCTAGCATGCTTCCACACAGATCACATGACCCCGGCCTGCTTCCACACAGAGATCACATGACCCTAGCCTGCTTCCACACAGATCACATGACCCCGGCCTGCTTCCACACACAGATCACATGACCCTAGCATGCTTCCACACAGATCACATGACCCTAGCATGCTTCCACACAGATCACATGACCCTAGCATGCTGGCAGGGGACAGGTTTTTCTACTCAGTGCTGTGGCTGCCCTAAGAAAAGAATAGTAAAGCGCGGTTGTCGCGTTTTGATGCCCCGGGAATGGATTCAGCGGATTTGGACTTTCAGGAGAACGCAGAGAGACGCTCACTTTGCGCCCTCCGGGGGAGACAACCTGCAGAGAATGCGATGTCGGCGATTGTCCGCGCTTCAGCCTCGTAATGTCCGATGATTACAGCGCCACTCTAGAAGTAATTACCGCACGGCTGCGGCGCGATCTATAAATAAAATCACTTTCTGATGATGGCTGTATGTACGGAGGACAGGGATGGTAACCATGACAACCCCCCGCAGCCAATCACAGCCGCCACGCTTCATGCATGGCATAACACTCCAGCGTTCGCCGTCAGTGAAGCGGAGCCGCCATTGGTTGGCCGCCCCGCCGTACGCGCTGCATCTGTGTCATTCCTATTCCGTGCAGACATCTTGGAAGGGACAAGGACATCGTCCAACATAAATCTTCTCTAAATCCGCCGCCGAAATCAGCCGAGGCCTCCGACAGCCGGGACGTATATATAACATGTATGGGGGGGGGGGACGTATATATAACATGTATGGGGGGGGGTGAAATCAGCCGAGGCCTCCGACAGCCGGGACGTATATATAACATGTATGGGGGGGGGGGGGGGACGTATATATAACATGTATGGGGGGGGGTGAAATCAGCCGAGGCCTCCGACAGCCGGGACGTATATATAACATGTATGGGGGGGGACGTATATATAACATGTATGGGGGGGGACGTATATATAACATGTATGGTGGGGGGGGTGAAATCAGCCGAGGCCTCCGACAGCCGGGACGTATATATAACATGTATGGGGGGGGGGGGGGGGGACGTATATATAACATGTATGGGGGGGGGGGTGAAATCAGCCGAGGCCTCCGACAGCCGGGACGTATATATAACATGTATGGGGGGGGGGGGGGACGACGTATATATAACATGTATGGGGGGGGGGGGGGACGTATATATAACATGTATGGGGGGGGGGGTGAAATCAGCCGAGGCCTCCGACAGCCGGGACGTATATATAACATGTATGGGGGGGGGGGGGTGAAATCAGCCGAGGCCTCCGACAGCCGGGACGTATATATAACATGTATGGGGGGGGGGGGGGGACGTAGATATAACATGTATGGGGGGGGGTGAAATCAGCCGAGGCCTCCAACAGCCGGGACGTATATATAACATGTATGGGGGGGGGGGGTGAAATCAGCCAAGGCCTCCGACAGCCGGGACGTATATATAACATGTATGGGGGGGGGGGGGGTGAAATCAGCCGAGGCCTCCAACCGGGACATATACATAACATGTATGGTGGGGGGGGTGAAATCAGCCAAGGCCTCCGACAGCCGGGACGTATATATAACATGTATGGTGGGGGGGGTGAAATCAGCCAAGGCCTCCGACAGCCGGGACGTATATATAACATGTACGGCGGGGGGGGGGGGGGTACAATCAACCGGGACATATACATAACATGTATGGTGGGGGGGGTGAAATCAGCCGAGGCCTCCGACAGCCGGGACGTATATATAACATGTATGGTGGGGGGGGTAAAATCAATCGGGACATATATAAAATGTATGGCGGGGGGGGTTGGGGTAAGATCAGCCGGGACGTATATATAAAATGTATGGCGGGAGGGGGGGGTGAAATCAACCGGGACATATATATAAAATGTATGGCGGGGGGTGAAATCAGTCACGGCTCCGACAGGGACGTATATATAAAATGCATGGCGGGGGGGGGGGGGTAAAATCAGCCGGGACATATATGTAAAATGTATGGCGGGGGAGGGGGGGGGTAAAATCAGCCGGGACGTATATATAAAATGCATGGCGGGGGGGGGTAAAATCAGTTGGGACGTATATGTAAAATGTATGGCGGGGGGGTAAAAACAACTGAGACGTATATATAAAATGTATGGCCGGGGGGGGGGGGGGGTGGAAATCAGCCGGGACGTATATATAAATGTATGGCAGCCACATGGGCTAGACTCTCCAATGGGGCCCCTTTCCTATCCCAGGCCCCATAGCAGCCACATGGGCTAGTCTCTCTAATGGGGCCCCTTTCCTATCCCAGGCCCCATAGCAGCCACATGGGCTAATCTCTCTAATGGGGCCCCTTTCCTATCCCAGGCCCCATAGCAGCCACATGGGCTAGTCTCTCTAATGGGGCCCCTTTCCTATCCCAGGCCCCATAGCAGCCACATGGGCTAGTCTCTCTAATGGGGCCCCTTTCCTATCCCAGGCCCCATAGCAGCCACATGGGCTAATTTCTCTAATGGGGCCCCTTTCCTATCCCAGGCCCCATAGCAGCCACATGGCCTAGTCTCTCTAATGGGGCCCCTTTCCTATCCCAGGCCCCATAGCAGCCACATGGGCTAGTCTCTCTAATGGGGCCCCTTTCCTATCCCAGGCCCCATAGCAGCCACATGGGCTAGTCTCATCGATAAGACCCCGATGGGGGGGTCATTGCTGCCCTCTGTGGTATGTAGAGGACTGACGCATGGTAGTGCTGGCAGTGGATGCGGATGGAGATCAGGCAGATTCCTCGCTGGGTGAACATTATCTGCAGATTTATAGACAATAAAACATTTTCAGCTTCAAGAGAAACAAAAAAACCATTCAGAGAATTGCGTCCTCATCCCCCAGAATGGGCTCAGCGGCTCTCATAGGGATCGCTCAGCGACTCACCGAACGTTCGCCGACTCCTGGATATGCAACACGGAGCTGGAGGGAGATGCGTCGCAGTTAATCATACGCGGAGCGCACGGCGAGATAACGACCTGCGAGGACATAATTGACACCTGGTCAATAGCGACATCTCAGGAGAGCGCAGCTGTCATTCTCCGGATCCACGTAAAATCGCTCGCTGTAACAAGAATCAGATAATTAGCCCCAGATCATTGTCATACTCTGCTCCCTGTACAGCGCCGCGGTCTATGTCAGAGCTATATCCATGTATAATAGTGTGTGACTGCGGGGGAGGGGACATTAGAGTGTAAGCTCCTCTGGTACACAGACTGATGTGACTGTGGGGGAGGGGACATTAGAGTGTAAGCTCCTCTGGTTCAGAGACTGATGGGACTGTGGGGGAGGGGACATTAGAGTGTAAGCTCCTCTGGTAGAGACTGATGTGATTGTGGGGGAGGGGACATTAGAGTGTAAGCTCCTCTGGTACACAGACTGATGGGACTGCGGGGGAGGGGACATTAGAGTGTAAGCTCCTCTGTACAGAGACTGATGTGACTGTGGGGGAGGGGGCATTAGAGTGTAAGCTCCTCTGTACAGAGACTGATGTGACTGTGGGGGAGGGGACATTAGAGTGTAAGCTCCTCTGGTTCAGAGACTGATGTGACTGTGGGGGAGGGGGCATTAGAGTGTAAGCTCCTCTGGTACAGAGACTGATGTGACTGTGGGGGGAGGGGACATTAGAGTGTAAGCTCCTCTGGTAGAGACTGATGTGACTGTGGGGGAGGGGACATTAGAGTGTAAGCTCCTCTGGTACACAGACTGATGTGACTGCGGGGGAGGGGACATTAGAGTGTAAGCTCCTCTGTACAGAGATTGATGTGACTGTGGGGGAGGGGGCATTAGAGTGTAAGCTCCTCTGTACAGAGACTGATGTGACTGTGGGGGAGGGGGCATTAGAGTGTAAGCTCCTCTGTACAGAGACTGATGGGACTGTGGGGGAGGGGACATTAGAGTGTAAGCTCCTCTGTACAGAGACTGATGGGACTGTGGGGGAGGGGACATTAGAGTGTAAGCTCCTCTGTACAGAGATTGATGTGACTGTGGGGGAGGGGGCATTAGAGTGTAAGCTCCTCTGTACAGAGACTGATGTGACTGTGGGGGAGGGGGCATTAGAGTGTAAGCTCCTCTGGTACAGAGACTGATGTGACTGTGGGGGGAGGGGACATTAGAGTGTAAGCTCCTCTGGTTCAGAGACTGATGTGACTGTGGGGGAGGGGACATTAGAGTGTAAGCTCCTCTGGTTCAGAGACTGATGTGACTGTGGGGGAGGGGACATTAGAGTGTAAGCTCCTCTGGTTCAGAGACTGATGTGACTGTGGGGGGAGGGGACATTAGAGTGTAAGCTCCTCTGGTTCAGAGACTGATGTGACTGGCTCAGTGGTCTCTGTACAGCACCATGGACTATGTCAGTGCTATGTAATGATAAAAGGTCAGTCATCTGACAACTGTACAAGCAGTAAGGGACACAGCCAATAGTCTCCCCGGCACAGATTTTTTGGATGGAACGATGTCACCGAAAGGGGAGGAGCTTATTAATTGGCACAGGACAGATGAATATCTGCTTAGTCAGCACCCACAGCATGCTGGGACTTGTAGTTCCCCATTAAAGGGCAGACATGAGTCCCCCCGGCCTGGGAATGGTCTTTGAAGGGCTCTTTGTGCTCCTGTGAGAGGCAGGCTGAGAATATGAGGAGCGGACAGAAGAATTAACTGTTTTCGGGGCTAAATTTAGAAAGAAGAAAATGAAATCTGTTCCCGGCTGTCACCGAGGGAGCGTTACATAAGATCCGGTCTGGGGACGGAGATGACGGCATAGACCACGGCCTGCAGAGACAACATTGGGGGGGGGGGGGGGGGGAGCCACGGCGGGCCGGCTGCGTGATTTCTATCGCCCGAGTGCGGATTAATTCATTAATGATACATAAGGCAGCCCTACACTGGCACAAGCAGCGCCCCTGCTGGGGGGCCGATATTCCCCCCAGAATGCTGGGGGGGGGCGATATTCCCCCCAGAATGCTGGGGGGGGGCGATATTCCCCCCAGAATGCTGGAGGGGGGCAATATTCCCCCCAGAATGCTGGGGGGGGGGGGACGATATTCCCCCCATAATGCTGGGGGGGATGATATTTCCCCCATAATGCTGGGGGCCGACCGATATTCCCCCCATAATGCTGGGGGGGATGATATTTCCCCCATAATGCTGGGGGCCGACCGATATTCCCCCCATAATGCTGGGGGCGCAGATATTCCCCCCCATAATGCTGGGGGCGCAGATATTCCCCCCCATAATGCTGGGGGCGCAGATATTCCCCCCCATAATGCTGGGGGCGCAGATATTCCCCCCCATAATGCTGGGGGCGCAGATATTCCCCCCCATAATGCTGGGGGCGCAGATATTCCCCCCCATAATGCTGGGGGCGCAGATATTCCCCCCCATAATGCTGGGGGCGCAGATATTCCCCCCATAATGCTGGGGACGCCGATATTCCCCCCATAATGCTGGGGGCGCCGATATTCCCCCCAGAATGCTGGGGGGGGGGACGATATTCCCCCCAGAATGCTGGGGGGGACGATATTCCCCCCAGAATGCTGGGGGGGACGATATTCCCCCCAGAATGCTGGGGGGGGGGCGATATTCCCCCCATAATGCTGGGGGACGGCAGATATTCCTCCCATAATGCTGGGGGCGCCGATATTCCCCCCATAATGCTGGGGGCGCCGATATTCCCCCCATAATGCTGGGGGCGCAGATATTCCCCCCATAATGCTGGGGGCGCAGATATTCCCCCCATAATGCTGGGGGGGGGGGGACGATATTCCCCCCATAATGCTGGGGACGCCGATATTCCCCCCATAATGCTGGGGACGCCGATATTCCCCCCATAATGCTGGGGACGCTGATATTCCCCCCATAATGCTGGGGACGCCGATATTCCCCCCATAATGCTGGGGACGCCGATATACCCCCCAGAATGCTGGGGGGGACGATATTCCCCCCATAATGCTGGGGACGACCTCACTTTGTAAGGAAGATGAACGATGAATGAAAACGTTTTACATTTACAGAGAAAAGTGAGAATCTCTCCGGAGACGACGACAAGAGCGATCGACCAATAAATAACGAGAACGCCGAGGAAAGAATTATCATAGAAGATACAAAGTATCATTTCCCGGACAATAAATCCACCGCTCATCCCACGTGGCACTTCATCACTGTCCACGTCCATTATGGGGCGGGAAGAACATCGCTCGCCTGTACACCGCCGTGGCCCAGGACCCGCCATTTCTGCCTTCCTGGCCTAATATATGAATGCCATTATGCCCCCCCTCTGCCGCAGCACCCCCCCTCTGCCACGGCACCCCCCCCCATCAATACGTATACCAGCTAGAATTCTTCTCCAACATCATATTTATATCTGCCCGTCTCTAGATAGACGTTGGATGAGATCCGCCCGTCTCTAGAGAGACATTGGATCAGATCTGCCCGTCTCCGGACGGACGCTGGATCAGATCTGCCCGTCTCCGGACGGACGCTGGATCAGATCTGCCCGTCTCCGGACGGACGCTGGATCAGATCTGCCCGTCTCCGGACGGACGCTGGATCAGATCTGCCCGTCTCCGGACGGACGCTGGATCAGATCTGCCCGTCTCCGGACGGACGCTGGATCAGATCTGCCCGTCTCCGGACGGACGCTGGATCAGATCTGCCCGTCTCCGGACGGACGCTGGATCAGATCTGCCCGTCTCCGGACGGACGCTGGATCAGATCTGCCCGTCTCTAGATAGACATTGGATGAGATCCGCCCGTCTCTGTCCAAAAATGCCCCAAAGAAGCCCACGTACCAAATCTAGGAGCCGAGAGAGAAGTGTGGTTTGTGAAACGCATGAAGATCGCATGTTGTAGCACGGACCACGCGTGACAAGACACGGGACTGCTACCTGTGTGTGGGGTCCCATTATGGAGCACCATTCATCTGCTCCGCCCAGATGACAGCGCGGCCTTACCGCCATCTCTGTAATGTGAAGTATATAGAATGCCGCGATGTGCGTCCTGGACCTTATATACAGAATATTGGACCCGGGGCCAGAACTGAACTGAACTGTTCTAACACATCATGATAATATCTTCATCCCTTTAGATTGTAAGCTCCATGGGCAAGGCCCTCCTAATCCTCGTATTGGAACGGTCTAATATTACTTTTATAATTAAAATGATATTTTTCTATAAAAACAGACATGTACATTAAATTGCACAAAGTATTGTCTCCGCCCCCAAATCACGTGATTCAGGCGTTCCAATCCCCTCCATAATCGCGTGATTCAGGCGTTCCAATCCCCTCCATAATCGCGTGATTCAGGCGTTCCAATCCCCTCCATAATCGCGTGATTCAGGCGTTCCAATCCCCTCCATAATCGCGTGATTCAGGCGTTCCAATCCCCTCCATAATCGCGTGATTCAGGCGTTCCAGTCCCCTCCATATCATGTAATTCAGGTGTTCCAATCCCCTCCCTATCATGTGATTCAGGTGCTCCAATCCCCTCCATATCATGTGATTCAGGTGTTCCAATCCCCTCCATGGACACAGGTGTATACAATCAAGCCCCTAGGCATGCAGACGGCTTCTACAAACATTGGTGAAAGAATGGGTCGCTCTCAGGAGCTCAGTGACTCCAAGCGTGGTCCCGTGATAGGTGGCCACCTGGGCAATAAGTCCATCCGTGACATTTCCTGGCTACTAAATATTCCACGCTCAACTGTTAGTGGGATTATAACAAAGTGGAAGCCACTGGGAACAACAGCCACTCAGCCACCAAGTGGTAGGCCACGTCACATGACAGGGCGGGGTCAGCGCATGCTGAAGCGCACAGTGCGCAGAAGTCGCCAACTGTCTGCAGAGTCAATAGCTAAAGACCTCCAAACTTGGTGTGGCCTTCAGATGAGCCCAACAACAGTGCGTAGAGAGCTTCATGGAATGGGTTTCCATGGCCGAGCAGCTGCATCCAAGCCTTCCATCACCAAGCGCAATGCAAAGCGGCGGATGCCGTGGTGTAAAGCACGCTGCCACTGGACTCTAGAGCATGGAGACATGTTCTCTGGAGTGACCAATCACGCTTCTCTATCTGGCAATCTGATGGACATGTCTGGGTTTGGCAGTTGCCAGGAGAACGGTACTTGCCTGACTGCATTGTGCCAAGTGTAAAGTTTGGTGGAGGGGGGATTATGGTGTGGGGATGTTTTTCAGGGGGTGGGCTTGGCCCCCTAGTTCCAGTGAAGGGAACTCTTAAGGCGACATTTTGGACAATTTCATGCTCCCATCTTTGTGGGAGGAGTTTGGGGATGGCCCCTTCCTGTTCCAACATGACTGCCCACCAGTGCACAAAGCAAGGTCCATAAAGACATGGAGGAGCCAGTTTGGGGTGGAGGAACTTGACTGTCCTGCACAGAGTCCTGACCTCAACTCCATAGAACACCTTTGGGATGAATTAGAGCGGAGACTGCGAGCCAGGCCTCCTCCCCCGACATCAGAGCCAGGCCTCCTCCCCCGACATCAGTGCCTGACCTGACAAATGTGCTTCTGGAAGAATGGTCCAACCTTCCCATAGACACCCTCCTAAACCTTGTGGGGGGCCTTCCCAGAAGAGTTGAAGCTGTTATAGCTGCAAAGGGCGGGGCCAACTCAATATTGAACCCTACGGACTAAGACTGGGGGGCCATTAAAGGTCATGTGCCTGGAAAGGGCGGGGCCAACTCAATATTGAACCCTACGGACTAAGACTGGGGGGCCATTAAAGGTCATGTGTGGGGAAAGGGCGGGGCCACCTCAATATTGAACCCTACGGACTAAGACTGGGGGGGCCATTAAAGGTCATGTGCTTGGGAAGGGCGGGGCCAACTCAATATTGAACCCTAAGGACTAAGATTGGGGGGCCATTAAAGGTCATGTGTGTGGAAAGGGCGGGGCCAACTCAATACTGAACCCTACAGACTAAGACTGGGGGGCCATTAAAGGTCATGTGTGTGGAGAGGCCGGTGGCCCAATACTGGGGGCAATATGGAGTCACCAACATTTCAGTTGTCAGGTGACAGAAGGGATCGCTCTCCTCCTGCTGGGTATATAAATATTACGTGGCGATGATGAGGAGATAATAAACAGCCGCACGATGCAGGAGGGGAACCCTATGAGCTTGCACTCTAATTCTGGATGTACACAAGACAAGGAAGGATTACTTCATAAGAATCTCTCACGTGTGAACGATGGTTCTATACAGCAGGAGTCATCCAGGCAGAAGATTCGCTGCCCCAGCAAACGGTTGTAGGATGACTGAACCGCTCAGAACTCTGACAACTTTCACCCAAAGGGTGTCGCAGATTATTTTCAGTGAATTCCATTGGAAAGTTGTGTGAAAACATTCATTTTTCTGTATTATAGGTACTTCTATGGCGCTTTTATTTTACATATATATTGTACATCCCTCAGTCCCCGCCCCCGAGGAGCTTACAATCTCAAGTCTCCAACTCCCATTCATGCATGCTGTATATAGACAGGAGCCAATTACCCTGCCAGCACAGAACAGAATGGAAATAAGTGGGCCCCGGGGCCCTTCCCCTCCATGTAGTTCTGCGCATAGGTGCTCGTTTCCATCGAAGCTCCTGGTTACATCACGGTGTCCAGAGTCCCCCCTTCATCAGGGTCCCCAACAGAGTCCTTCTGTACAACACGGTCCCCATCAGAGCGGAGGATGGGTACATCAGCTGTGGGCTGGATAAAAATTTTGTGGCGGGCTGCACGTGGCCCGTAGTTTGGAGACCCCTGAGGCCCGTAGTTTGGGGACCCCTGATCTAGGCCAGGGGGGGGAGGGGGGTCTCCAAACTTTCTAAACAAAAGGACTGGTTTACGGTCCTTCAATCTTCAGGGGGGCTGAACTGTGGACAAAGTAGAAAACACCCCAGAGTCAGCGGGAGGAAAAGTGTTCCAACTTTGGTGTCAGTGGGAATAGTGCCCCATTGTTGGTGTCACGGGAAGAGGGGCGCCCCATTGTTCGGTGTCACGGGAAGAGGGGCCCCCCACTGCACTGTTGGGTGTCACGGGAAGAGGGGCGCCCCACTGCTGGTGTCACGGGAAGAGGGGCGCCCCACTGCTGGTGTCACGGGAAGAGGGGCGCCCCACTGCTGGTGTCACGGGAAGAGGGGCGCCCCACTGCTGGTGTCACGGGAAGAGGGGCGCCCCACTGCTGGTGTCACGGGAAGAGGGGCGCCCCACTGCTGGTGTCACGGGAAGAGGGGCGCCCCATTGCTGGGTGTCACGGGAAGAGGGGCGCCCCATTGCTGGTGTCACGGAAAGAGGGGCGCCCCATTGCTGGGTGTCACGGGAAGAGGGGCGCCCCATTGCTGGGTGTCACGGGAAGAGGGGCGCCCCATTGCTGGGTGTCACGGGAAGAGGAGCGCCCCATTTAAAAAAACTAAATAAATATATATATAATAAATAATAATAATGAATTTCCCCGGACACAAGGATCGGGGATCAGGGGGATCGGGGGGATCGTGGGAATCAGGGGGATCGGGGGAATCAGGGGGAATCAGGGGGATTGGGGGAATCAGGGGGATTGGGGGAATCAGGGATCGGGGGATCGGGGAATCAGGGGGGGATCGGGGGAATCAGGGGGATCGGGGGAATCAGGGGGAATCAGGGGGATTGGGGGAATCAGGGATCGGGGGAATCAGGGATCGGGGGATCGGGGATCAGGGGGATCGGGGGAATCAGGGGGATCCTCCTGTTGCTATGTTGCCGTCTCATCCTTCTCCCTCTACACAAGAACTCACTCAAGGTCACGGCGAGGGGGCCGGAGCCAGAACAAAGTCTACATTGCATGGAGTGAGGGACGGACGCATGGAGTGAGGGACGGCGGTCAGGAGGACGGCGAGGGGCCACGTCTGAATCGATCGCCATGTACTGCGCCCACAATATGGACTGCCAAGTACTCAGCAGTGGGAAAAAAAAAAAAATTGGATTTTGATGCTTTTTATGTATACAGAAAGCTGCATGGAGTCTGCGCTCGGGATGCTGCAGAGAATCAATGTGGACCTGTCATCATATGGCTCTCATCACATTACAGGAAATGTGTCAGTGTGACCCCTCCAGGTATTATTACCTCTCCCAGAGATCCCTGGACCCCCCCCCCCCCCCCAACACCTTCAGCTCCAGGAGGGACGGCGCCATCTCTGTTCAGGCATCATCCGGGGGTCACCATCTACTTCCTGGACTGAGATGCCAGATCAGAGATGACACCATCATGGAAATCCTGATCCCCGTACACTTCCCAGCGGTGTTCACACATGTCTGACACAGATCAGCCCCTGCTGTAGCCTCTCACCTTGTGACTTCCTACAAAGTTACAATGTACAGTCTGATCACTGGGGGAGGGGAGACTGAGGAAACGCCTCCTCCTACCTGCAGCAGACGGATGACATCATCCCGGCCCAGGCAGAGTCACTGGCGCTCTAATGACAGAAGGTGGATCTCTGTGTGCTGCGGACGGCGATGTGTCAGGAATGACAGGTCCCCTTCACATCATGGCGGCCGAGAGGTGGAGTATGATAGGAGTGCGCACCGCGGGGACTCGGGCCGGGCTGATCAGTAATAAATGATCAATACTCGGGGTACATTGGCTGGTGGGGATCACAAGACTTTCAGCAGCTCAGCTTCATTTCCGGATCTACAGATCTATAGATAGAGAGGAGAAGGCGGCGGCGATACTCGGTGACAAGAACGTGCGGCCGCCATCGATTATCTGTATTGGGGACGATAAAAACATTTCAGGAAACGCACATCAGCGACGCTTCGGACGCCGCCAGTGATGTCACCAATGCAGGGGGCAGGACCCGGAGCGGGATACTGCCATCTTACAATCTGATTGGCCGGGATTGGATGTTTCGTTTCCATTCCATGTATGCCAGTGACCGATAATTATAGTCAGAAAAGGCCAAAGTGCGCCCCCTGCCATGTGAGC
Source organism: Staurois parvus (assembly GCF_062004578.1). NCBI lineage: Eukaryota > Metazoa > Chordata > Amphibia > Anura > Ranidae > Staurois > Staurois parvus. The sequence goes on from NW_028320555.1 coordinate 54,265, forward strand.
TGTGAACTACCTCAGCAGCAAAGGCTCCTGGTCTTCTTTGTGCCCCCTCCTGATGGAGCGCCCGAGGTGGCTGCCCCATCTGCCCACCCCTTGGCCCGGCTCAGATCAGCCCACACACATAGCAATCCAGATAGGATGGAATTGTACAATCAAAACACATTTTTATCTGCGGAGAGCCAGTAATCTATTTATCACACCGTCCAACATCCATGTTCCGGCATCTATGATCGAACCCCACATGGCGAGACGGTCACCGCAACGGAACCGAAAAATGTATCAATTTATTCAACCCCCCCCCCCTCCCCCTTATTAATGAACAGGATAGCTTGCAGGTTCTGTACTTTGTGTGATTTTTTTGAAGCAACCAAGGTGGTCACCTCTTCTGCCTCCCCCCAGCCCAACCCCCGAGGACACACAGATACAATGACTACAGACAGACCCCATCCACCGCCAGACCCCATACACAGACAGATCCCGCCCACCGCCAGACCCCATACACCGACAGATCCCGCCCACCGACAGACCCCATCCACCGCCAGACCCCATACACAGACAGATCCCGCCCACCGCCAGACCCCATACACCGACAGACCCCATCCACCGCCAGATCCCATACACAGACAGATCCCGCCCACCGCCAGACCCCATACACAGACAGATCCCGCCCACCGCCAGACCCCATACACAGACAGATCCCGCCCACCGCCAGACCCCATACACAGACAGATCCCACCCACCGCCAGACCCCATACACAGACAGATCCCACCCACCGCCAGACCCCATACACAGACAGATCCCGCCCACTGCCAGACCCCATCCACAGACAGATCCCGCCCACCGACAGACCCCATCCACCGCCAGATCCCATACACAGACAGATCCCGCCCACCGCCAAATCCTGCCCACCGCCGCCAGACCCCGCCCACCGCCACCAGACCCCATACTCCGCCAGATCACTGTTACAAGATGAAGTGATGTAACACGATGACAGAGCTACATATTACACCCCCTCCCCCCCCCCCATGTACTGCAGGCCGGACACTGACATCATACAGAGCCATACATGTACAGCTATTGTAGACTGACACCAACTGACCATTATGATGCACTGAACACACCGAGTCGGGGTCCAAACACCGACACAGTATACACCGACGTGTGACACCGCACAGTATACACCGACGTGTGACACCGCACAGTATACACCGACGTGTGACACCGCACAGTATACACCGACGTGTGACACCGCACAGTATACACCGACGTGTGACACCGCACAGTATACACCGACGTGTGACACCGCACAGTATACACCGACGTGTGACACCGCACAGTATACACCGACGTGTGACACCGCACAGTATACACCGACGCGTGACACCGACACCGCACAGTATACACCGACGTGTGACACCAACGTGTGACACCGACACCGCACAGTATACACCGACGTGTGACACCGCACAGTATACACCGACGTGTGACACCGCACAGTATACACCGACGTGTGACACCGCACAGTATACACCGACGTGTGACACCGACACCTCACAGTATACACCGACGTGTGACACCGACACCGCACAGTATACACCGACGTGTGACACCGCACAGTATACACCGACGTGTGACACCGACACCTCACAGTATACACCGACGTGTGACACCGACACCGCACAGTATACACCGATATGTTGAACCGACACCGCACAGTATACACCGACGTGTGACACCGACACCTCACAGTATACACCGACGTGTGACACCGACACCGCACAGTATACACCGATATGTTGAACCGACACCGCACAGTATACACCGATATGTTGAACCGACACCGCACAGTATACACCGACGTGTGACACCGACACCGCACAGTATACACCGACGTGTGACACCGACACCGCACAGTATACACCGATATGTTGAACCGACACCGCACAGTATACACCGACGTGTGACACCGCACAGTATACACCGACGTGTGACACCGCACAGTATACACCGACGTGTGACACCGCACAGTATACACCGACGTGTGACACCGCACAGTATACACCGACGTGTGACACCGCACAGTATACACCGACGTGTGACACCGCACAGTATACACCGACGTGTGACACCGCACAGTATACACCGACGTGTGACACCGCACAGTATACACCGACGTGTGACACCGCACAGTATACACCGACGTGTGACACCGCACAGTATACACCGACGTGTGACACCGCACAGTATACACCGACGTGTGACACCGCACAGTATACACCGACGTGTGACACCGCACAGTATACACCGACGTGTGACACCGCACAGTATACACCGACGTGTGACACCGCACAGTATACACCGACGTGTGACACCGCACAGTATACACCGACGTGTGACACCGCACAGTATACACCGACGTGTGACACCGCACAGTATACACCGACGTGTGACACCGCACAGTATATACTTGATATTATCAATCTGCAATATTCCAGCCTGACACCCCCATACAATGAGAGGATCGGTACGTCATCCTGGCAGAACACGGAGAGGTCCCAGGCATCACACTCTGGATGATCACAGACTGAGAACACAGAGGGGTCCATCATGTATAAATGTCATCACACAGAATTCACACACTGGAGCCAATCACAGCAATGTGTGAATCCTCAGTGAAAGTTGTGTGAACGTTAGGTAAGCATTTATGAATAAATCCCATAATGTCACATAGTATACCGACCACAACCAGTACATGCCGGTCCTGGCCCCATACACCCTGCAATATGAACTGACTGGTCTACATAATGACACTGAATTACAGACTGCCCCCCCCCATCCACTGACAGATCACAGCTACGGTATGAATTTGTGTCACTGACACCACAGACTGATCCGTGTTCTACTGACCGGCCATTCCACTGCACACAGCCGGCCACAGGCAACCATTCCATAGAATGTCCAATATATCCGGCCAATATACCATAGATCCATCCCAGACAATATCCAATGTATCCGTCCAATATACAATGTATCCCATATATAATATCCAATATATTCCATATACCATAGATCCATCCCAGACAATATACAATGTATCCCATATATAATATCCAATATATTCCATATACCATAGATCCATCCCAGACAATATACAATGTATCCCATATATAATATCCAATATATTCCATATACCATAGATCCAGTCACCCCCCACAATATACCATGTACCCCTCATATACTATACATGTATCCCTCCAGTATACAATGCATCCCATCTGATGACGAGTATCCTATATACACTATATAATGTATCCTCTCATATATATATATATTTATTATGAAGAATCTGTATTCCTGCGATCCTCCATAGGAAACACACAAGGTACCCCATATAAAGCCCCCCATTCCATCCAGTGTACCCCCCCAGTCCCGGTATATCCCATCCATATCCTGTACAATGGATCCATATCCCTGTATACTATACAATGTATCCTCAGATATATATATATATTGTACACAATGTATGAAGGATCTGTATTCCTCCATAGAGGACACACAATGTACCCGTATACAGCCCCCCATTCCATCCCGTGTGCCCCCCCCCAGTCCCGGTATATCCCATCCATATCCTGTACAATGGATCCATATCCCTGTATACTATACAATGTATCCTCAGATATATATATATATTGTACACAATGTATGAAGGATCTGTATTCCTCCATAGAGGACACACAATGTACCCGTATACAGCCCCCCATTCCATCCCGTGTGCCCCCCCCCAGTCCCGGTATATCCCGTACAATGGATCCATATCCGCTATATACTACACAATGTATCCTCCGGGTCCGATATACAGAATATATACAATGTATCCGGCTGTGTTCCCGGTCTGGGGGAGGGGGGGTCAGGACAATGGGCCCCCTCCCCCACACACAGCCGGTTCCCCCCCCCCCGGTGCCCGGTGCCCGGTACCTGTCCGGAAGAAGGCGTCCACCTCGGAATCGGCGCCTCCTCCGTCCTCCGCTCCCTCCGCCGCGTTCATGTCTGCCGGAGATCTGCCGACTACAATCCGGGGGGGTCCATCACCGACCCACCGACCGCCGCCACCCCCGACCACCACCGAGAGCCGCACCGAGCGAGCCGACCAGATCCTCCTCCCCCTCCAACTCCCCCTATTGTTCCCGAGCCGCCCCCTCCCCGACCACGTGACCGCTGACACAGCCCACCGGGGGGCCACACTACACCGAGCCACCCCCCCGGAACGTCTACCGGCCCCTCCCCCACCGGGGGGGCACTACACCGAGTCACCCCCCCCCATATCGTGTACAGACTCCTCCCCCACCGGGGAGACAGGAATCCGGGGTCCATGGTCTGCGCCCCCATAATGTGTACCTTCCCCCAAATATGTACTTACCCCCCAATATGTACCTACCCCCCCAATGTGTACCCCCTAATATGTACCTACCCCCCCCCCCAATGTGTACCTACCCCCAATATGTACCTACCCCCCCAATATATACCTACCCCCCAATATGTACCTACCCCACCAATATGTACCTACCCCCCCCCCCCATAATGTGAACCTACCCCCCAATGTGTACCTACCCCCCAAATATGTACCTACCCCCCATAATGTGAACCTACCCCCCAATGTGTACCAACGCCCCAAAAAATATGTACCTACCCCCCAATGTGTACCTACCCCTCAATTTATAACTACCCCCCAATGTGTAACTCCCCCCCATAATGTGAACCTACTCCCAATATGTTCATACCCCCCATAATGTGTACACCCCCCCCCCCATAATGTGTACCTACCCCCCATAATGTGTACCTATCCCTCTTCTATTTGAGGAGACTTGAGAAATCCAGGGGGCTCCACTCCATCATCTACCCCCCAAAAAATGTGTACCTACCCCTCTCCTTTTTGGGGAGACATGATGAATCTTAGGGGGCTACACTCCATCACCTCCCCCATAATGTGCACCTACCCCTCTCCTATTGGGGGAGGCATGACTGAATACAGGGTGCTACACTCCATCATCTACCCCCCTCCCCATAATGTGCACCTACCTCCACCTACCATAATGTGCACCTACCTCCCCCTACCATAATGTGTACCTACCCCCTAATGTGTACCTACCCCTCTCCTATTAGGGGACACACGAGGAATCCGGGGGGCTCCACTCCATCATCTACCCCCCCAAAATGTATACCTACCCCTTTCCTTTTGAGGGAGACACAAGGAATCCAGGAGGCTACACTCCATCATCTACCCTCCCCCCATAATGCGTACCTACCCCCCATAATGTGCACCTACCTCCCCCTACAATAATGTGTACCTACGCCCCCAATGTGTACCTACCCCTCTTCTATTGGGGGAGACAGTAGGAATCCAGGGGGCTACACTCCATCTACCCCCCCAAAATGTGTACCTACCCCTCTCCTTTTGGGGGAGACATGATGAATCTTGGGGGGCTACACTCCATCACCTCCCCTATAATGTGTACCTACCCCTCTCCTATTGGGGGAGGCATGACTGAATCCAAGGTGCTACACTCAATCATCCACCTCTCCTTCCCCCCCCCCCCATGTATAACATGTGCCCCTCTCCTATTGGAGGAGATGTGGAATCTGGGGGGCTACACCCCCCCCCCATAATGTATAACTGCCCCTCCCTAATTGGAGGAAACAGTGAAATTTGGGGGTTACACTCTAACTCCCCCCCCCAACAATGTATAACTGCCCCTGGGGAATCTGGGGGGGGGCTACAATTTGTGCCTGCCCCTCCCTGAACAGGGGGAGACATAGCAGAACATGAGGGGGTTGCATCCTATTATCTACCCCCCCCCCCCCCACACACACACACACACACACAATGTCCCTTTTTGACTGGGGAAACTCAGAAGAATCTGAGGGGGGGGGGGCTACACTGCATCATTGACCGCACGTAACATACAGTTGTGGCCAAAATTATTCAACCCCCAATGCTGTAAAGGGGTTTAGGGACTATAGTGTACATTTGGAATTGTATTCAGAATCAAATCCTACAAGGACGTTGTAACTACCCAAATGCAACTAAAATGACATCAATTGTTTATGTAATACAGTAGTAAATGGTTCTTATGTGGTTTCTTCATTGCCACAATTATTCAACCCCTTAAAGACTACCACTCTGAAGAACAGAGGTTCATACAGGTGCTTTCCATCAGGTATTGAAAACACCTGTGGATGTCACCGAGCAGCAATCAAGCATAATAAGCACCAATTAGGCAGCTTTAAAATGACTGTGATACTCAGCTCCTTCTAGACATTTACTGGTGTGGTTACAAACATGGTGAAGGCAAGAGAATGGTCCAGGAAGACAAGAGAAGAGGTGATTTCTCTTCACAGGAAGGGCAATGGCTATAAGAAGATTGCAAAGATGTTAAACATACCAAGAGACACCTTAGGAAGCATCATTCGCAAATTCAAGGCAAAGGGCACTGTTGAAACGCTACCTGGTCGTGGCAGAAAGAAGATGCTGACTTCGACTGCTGTGCGCTACCTGAAGCGTAGAGTGGAGAGAAGTCCCCGTGTGACTGCTGAGGAACTGAGAAAAGATTTGTCAGATGTGGGTACAGAAGTTTCAGCCCAGACAATAAGACGCACACTGCGTAATGAAGGCCTCCGTGCCAGAACTCCCAGGCGTACCCCCTTGCTGTCTCCAAAGAATAAGAAGAGTCGACTGCAGTATGCCAAAAGCCATGTGGACAAACCACAAAAGTTGTGGGATAGTGTTCTGTGGACTGATGAAACAAAATTAGAACTGTTTGGGCCCATGGATCAACGCTATGTTTGGAGGAGGAAGAACAAGGCCTATGATGAAAAGAACACCTTGCCTACTGTGAAGCATGGTGGAGGGTCAATCATGCTTTGGGGCTGTTTTGCTTCTGCAGGTACAGGGAAGCTTCAGCGTGTGCAAGGTACCATGAATTCTCTTCAGTACCAGGAGATATTGGATGGAAACGTGATTCAGTCCGTCACACACCTGAGGCTTGGGAGACGTTGGACCTTTCAACAGGACAATGATCCCAAGCATACCTCCAAGTCCACTAGAGCATGGTTGCAGAGGAAAGGCTGGAACATTTTGGAGTGGCCATCGCAGTCACCAGACTTAAATCCGATTGAGAACCTCTGGTGGGACTTAAAGAAAGCAGTTGCAGTGCGCAAGCCTAAGAATGTGACTGAACTGGAGGCCTTTGCCCATGAAGAATGGGCGAAGATACCCGTAGATCGCTGCAAGACACTTGTGTCAAGCTATGCTTCACGTTTAAAAGCTGTTATAACTGTAAAAGGATGCTGTACTAAGTACTAAGATTGAATGTCACTTGGGGGTTGAATAAAACTGATAATGCTGTGAGCACAGAAAAGACATTTGTGGTTATTTCATTATAACTGTTATGTTATATTTGTCTGACCTACAAGTGCCTCTTTAATGTAAATGTAAGCAAGATGACTGAATGATCAAAAGCAATGTCAAACTGGCCAAAACACTCAATTTCAGTGGGGGTTGAATAATTTTGGCCACAACTGTATAACTGCCCCTCTCTGATTGGGGGAGACATAGGAGAATCTGGGAGGGTCGGTGCACCAACATCCCCCCCCCATAACATATAACTGCCCCTCTCTGATTGAGGAAGACATAGGAGAATCTGGGAGGGTCGGTGCACCAACATCCCCCCCCCATAACATATAACTGCCCCTCTCTGATTGAGGAAGACATAGGAGAATCTGGGAGGGTCGGTGCACCAACATCCCCCCCCATAACATATAACTGCCCCTCTCTGATTGGGAGAGACATAGGAGAATCTGGGAGGGTCGGTGCACCAACATCTACCCCCCCATAACATATAACTGCCCCTCTCTGATTGGGGGAGACATAGGAGAATCTGGGAGGGTCGGTGCACCAACATCTACCCCTTCTCCCCCCCATAACATATAACTGCCCCTCTCTGATTGGGGAAGACATAGGAGAATCTGGGAGGGTCGGGGCACCAACATCTACCCCCCCCATAACATATAACTGCCCCTCATTGATTGGGGGAGACATAGGAGAATCTGGGAGGGTCGGGGCACCAACATATAATACCCAATGATCTACCCTCCACAATGTGTAGCTGCCTCTGTCTAACCGGGGAATACATAGGAGAGCCTGGGGTGGGTGGGGGCAGGGGTGCTACACTCCATCAATTCTGCCCCTTCCTGACCTGAGAAGCCATTGGGGGGGGGGCTACACTTCATTAATGTTCCACCCCCAATAACTCGTAACTGATCCATCCCTGACCTGGGGTAACACAGGGTGGGGTCTGTACCCCATCGTCTACCACCATAACGTATGGCTGCCTCTCCCTGACTGGGGGAGACATAGGAGAACCTGGGGGGGCTACACATCAAAATACCCCCCCAAACATGTAACTGTCTTTTCTGACTGGGGTACGTGTGAAGGAGGGGTTATGGGAGTTGGGGGGTTGGGTGTTGAGGAGAGGTTATAGGGGTTGGGAGGTTGGGTGTGGAGGAGGGGTCGTAGAGGTTGGGGGGTTGGGTGTGGAAGTGGGGTCATAGGGGTTGGGGGGTTGGGTGTGGAGGAGGGGTCGTAGGGGTTGGGAGGTTGGGTGTGGAGGAGGGGTCGTAGAGGTTGGGGGGTTGGGTGTGGAAGTGGGGTCGTAGGGGTTGGGAGGTTGGGTGTGGAGGAGGGGTCGTAGAGGTTGGGGGGTTGGGTGTGGAAGTGGGGTCGTAGGTGTTGGGGGGTTGGGTGTGGAGGAGGGGTCGTAGAGGTTGGGGGGTTGGGTGTGGAAGAGGGGTCGTAGGGGGTTGTGGTGTTGGGAGTGGAAGAGAGGTTGTAAGGGTGGGGGGATTGGTTGTGGAAGTGGGGTTGGGTGTAGAAGTGGGGTCGTAGGGGTTGGGTGTGGAGGAGGGGTTGGGGGGTTGGGTGTGGAAGAGGGGTCATAGGGGTTGGGGGGTTGGGTGTGGAAGAGGGGTTGTAGGGGATGGATGTGGAGGAGGGGTTGTAGAAGTTGGGTGTGGAAGAGGGGTCATAGGGGTTGGGTGTGGAGGAGGGGTCGTAGGGGTTGGATGTGGATGAGGGGTTGTAGGGGTTGGGTGTATAGGAGGGGTCGTAGGGGTTGGGTGTGGATGAGGGGTTGTAGGGGTTGGGTGTATAGGAGGGGTCGTAGGGGTTGGGTGTGGAGGAGGGGTCGTAGTGGTTGGGGGGTTGGGTGTGGAAAAGGGGTCGTAGAGGATGGGTGTGGAGGAGGGGTTGTAGAAGTTGGGTGTGGAAGAGGGGTCATAGGGGTTGGGTGTGGAGGAGGGGTCGTAGGGCTTGGATGTGGATGAGGGGTTGTAGGGGTTGGGTGTATAGGAGGGGTCGTAGGGGTTGGGTGTGGAGGAGGGGTCGTAGTGGTTGGGGGGTTGGGTGTGGAAAAGGGGTCGTAGAGGATGGGTGTGGAGGAGGGGTCATAGGGGTTGGGTGTGGAGGAGGGGTCGTAGGGGTTGGGGGGTTAGGTGTGGAAAAGGCTTCATAGGGGTTGGGTGTGGAGGAGGGGTTTGGGGGTTTGGTGTGGAGGAGGGGTCGTAGGGGTTGGGGGGTTGGGTGTAGAGGAAAGGTCGTAGGGGTTGGGTGTGGAGGAGGGGTCGTAGGGGTTGGGTGTGGAGGAGGGGCTGTAGGGGTTGGGGGGTTGGGTGTGGAGGAGGGGTCATAGGGGTTGGGGAGTTAGGTGTGGAGGAGGGGTCATAGGGGTTGGGGGGTTAGGTGTGGAAAAGGGGTCATAGGGGTTTGTTGTGGAGGAGGGGTCATACGGGTTGGGTGTGGAGGAGGGGTTGTAGGGGTTGGGGGTTGGGTGTGGAGGAGGGGTCGTAGGGGTTGGGGGGTTGGGTGTAGAGGAAAGGTCGTAGGGGTTGGGTGTGGAGGAGGGGTCGTAGGGGTTGGGTGTGGAGGAGGGGCTGTAGGGGTTGGAGGATTGGGTGTGGAGGAGGGGTCGTAGAGGTTGAGGGGTTGGGTGTGGAGGAAAGGTCGTAGGGGTTGGGTGTAGAGGAGGGGCCATAGGGGTTGGGTGTAGAGGAGGGGCCATAGGGGTTGGGTGTGGAGGAGGGGTCGTAGGGGTTGGGTGTGGAGGAGGGGCTGTAGGGGTTGGGGGGTTGGGTGTGGAGGAGGGGTCATAGTGGTTGAGGGGTTGGGTGTAGAGGAAAGGTCGTAGGGGTTGGGTGTGGAGGAGAAGCCGTAAGGGTTGGGTGTGGAGGAGGGGCCATAGGGGTTGGGTGTAGAGGAGGGGTTGTAGGGGTTGGGTGTGGAGGAAGGGCAGTAGGGGTTGGGAACAGGGGCTGACTGACCATTTGGAAACTCGGGCACTGGTCAAGAGCCTGGGGTCAGTAGGGGCCCCATGAGAAGCCCCTGGTACCTTTTTCATAGGCTTTTTTGAGTTTGGGCAAGGACACAGGGGCACCATGATCCCCTATTGCCCGGGGGCCCCGTGAGTTGTCAGTCCACCCCTGCATACTACAGGAGAAAGTCAGAGACTGCAGACACAGTACAGGAGATGACCGGAGACTGCGAACATAGTACAGGAGATGGTCAGAGACTGCGGACACAGTACAGGAGATGGTCAGAGACTGCGGACATAGTACAGGAGATGACCGGAGACTGCGGACATAGTACAGGAGATGACCGGAGACTGCGGACATAGTACAGGAGATGACCAGAGACTGCGGACACAGTACAGGAGATGGTCAGAGACTGCGGACACAGTACAGGAGATGACCAGAGACTGCGGACAGTACAGGAGATGACCAGAGACTGCAGACATAGTACAGGAGATGACCAGAGACTGCAGACACAGTACAGGAGAGGGTCAGAGACTGCGGACACAGTACAGGAGATGACCAGAGACTGCGGACACAGTACAGGGATGACCAGAGACTGCAGACATAGTACAGGAGATGGTCAGAGACTGCGGACACAGTACAGGAGATGGTCAGAGACTGCGGACATAGTACAGGAGATGGTCAGAGACTGCGGACACAGTACAGGAGATGACCAGAGACTGCGGACAGTACAGGAGATGACCAGAGACTGCGGACACAGTACAGGAGATGACCAGAGACTGCAGACATAGTACAGGAGATGACCAGAGACTGCAGACATAGTACAGGAGATGGTCAGAGACTGCGGACACAGTACAGGGGATGACCAGAGACTGCAGACATAGTACAGGAGATGGTCAGAGACTGCGGACACAGTACAGGAGATGGTCAGAGACTGCGGACATAGTACAGGAGATGGTCAGAGACTGCGGACACAGTACAGGAGATGACCAGAGACTGCGGACAGTACAGGAGATGACCAGAGACTGCGGACACAGTACAGGAGATGACCAGAGACTGCAGACATAGTACAGGAGATGACCAGAGACTGCAGACATAGTACAGGAGATGGTCAGAGACTGCAGACATAGTACAGGAGATGGTCAGAGACTGCAGACACAGTACAGGAGAGGGTCAGAGACTGCGGACACAGTACAGGAGATGACCAGAGACTGCGGACACAGTACAGGAGATGACCAGAGACTGCGGACACAGTACAGGGGATGACCAGAGACTGCGGACACAGTACAGGAGATGGTCAGAGACTGTGGACACAGTACAGGAGATGACCAGAGACTGCAGACATAGTACAGGAGATGACCAGAGACTGCGGACATAGTACAGGAGATGGTCAGAGACTGCGGACATAGTACAGGAGATGACTTGAGACTGCGGACACAGTACAGGAGACGACCAGAGACTGCGGACAGTACAGGAGATGACCAGAGACTGCAGACATAGTACAGGAGATGACCAGAGACTGCGGACAGTACAGGAGATGACCAGAGACTGCGGACACAGTACAGGAGACGACCAGAGACTGCGGACACAGTACAGGAGATGACCAGAGACTGCGGACATAGTACAGGAGATGACCAGAGACTGCAGACACAGTACAGGAGATGACCAGAGACTGCGGACATAGTACAGGAGATGACCAGAGACTGCGGACATGGTACAGGAGATGACCAGAGACTGCGGACACGGTACAGGAGATGATCAGAGACTGCGGACACAGTACAGGAGATGACCACAGACTGCGGACACAGTACAGGAGATGACCAGAGACTGCAGACATAGTACAGGAGATGACCACAGACTGCGGACATAGTACAGGAGATGGTCAGAGACTGCAGACAGTACAGGAGATGGTCAGAGACTGCGGACACAGTACAGGAGATGGTCAGAGACTGCGGACACAGTACAGGAGATGGTCAGAGACTGCAGACATAGTACAGGAGATGACCAGAGACTGTGGACACAGTACAGGAGATGACCAGAGACTGCGGACACAGTACAGGAGATGACCAGAGACTGCGGACACAGTACAGGAGATGACCAGAGACTGCAGACACAGTACAGGAGATGACCAGAGACTGCGGACATAGTACAGGAGATGACCAGAGACTGCGGACACAGTACAGGAGATGACCAGAGACTGCGGACACAGTACAGGAGATGACCAGAGACTGCGGACATACTACAGGAGACGGTCAGAGACTGTGAACATGATAAAGAAGTTGTTGGAGACTGGGGATCACATGAGACTGCTAGAAATCATTGATATAACAAGGCAATAGCGAAACACAGATCAGTGTATACAGGGGCCCCAAGGGCCACACAGAAAGTGCTGAAGGGCCTCCGGGCTGTAGACACACATCCAAACCGAAGCACTGGAGAGTGCTGGGGGCGTGTCTGAGGTCTGTTATGTTGGGTGCAGAATAAAGTTTTGTCAATACAAACAAAGAAGAACATTGTGACTTTATTATTTCCTCCTGTGTTTTCCGTTTCTTCCGCGCACTGAGACGTCATCGGTGCGCCCGGCGGGACGCAGCAAAAACGAGAAGTGTCTGCGTCGCCATTTTGGGGCCATTTTTGCGATTGTTGCCATTTACAGAGATCTATTGAAGGGAACGGCATTGGTGGAATTAGCTCATGCGGCTTTTTTTTTTTGCCGCGTTGAGCCTTTGCGTGATTTTTTTTTTTTTAGCTGTGCGGTTTTCCCGCATTTTTTGCGTGCTGCAATTGGGGAGCCACTACCTACGAATGACCTGGCAAAACGCAGCACATATTTAGCAATTTTGCGCACATTTACAAAAGGTTCTGGTGCCAATGGAACACACTGGATGCGAAATCGCATGCCAAGTCGCACTCTCTTGTCCGCAAATCTACATTTTTGGAATGCATTAACAAATATATGTAAAATATGTTAAAATGACTTTTTTATAATTTAAAAAAAAATCTGAAGACTATATTTAAAAAAAAATATATATTTTTTTAAAATATTTTTCATATTATTTGTAATAAAAACGCATTTCAACATGCAGCATCTCTCTCTATATATATATATATACACACACAGGTGAAACTGGAACAATGAGAATCTGGTGCATTCATTCATTCATTCATTCATTCATTCATTTATTTCAGTGCAGCAACTTAAAAGGTGACACTAATATATGAGACTCATTCCATGCAAAGCAAGATAGTTCCAGCCGTGATTTGTCATCATTGTGATGATTATGGCTTACAGCTCATGAAAACCCCAAATCCACAATCTCAGAAAATGAGAATATTGTGAAAAGGTGGAATAATCTCGGCTCAAAGTGTCCCACTCTAATCGACTCATTCAGCCATAACACCTGCAAAGGGTTCCTGAGCCTTTAAATGGTCTCTCAGTCTGGTTCAGTAGGAATCCCAATCATGGGAAAGACTGCTGACCTGACACCATCACTGACACCCTCCATAAGGAGGGAAAGCCTCAGAAGGTCATTGCAGAAGAAGTTGGATGTTCCCAAAGTGCTGCATCAAAGCACATTAATAGAAAGTTATGTGGAAGGGAAAAGTGTGGAAGAAAAAGGTGCACAAGCAGCAGGGATGACCGCAGCCTGGAGAGGATTGTCAGGAAAAGGCCATTGAAAAGTGTTGGGGACTTTCACAAGGAGTGGACTGAGGCTGGAGTCAGTGCATCAAGAGCCACCACACACAGACGGATCCTGGACATGGGCTTCAAATGTCGTATTCCTCTTGTCAAGCCGCTCCTGAACAACAAACAACGTCAGAAGCGTCTTACCTGGGCTAAAGAAAAACAGACCTGGTCTGGTGCTCAGTGGTCCAAAGTCCTCTTTTCTGATGAGAGCAACTTTTACATCTCATTTGGAAACCAAGGACCCCGAGTATGGAGGAAGAATGGAGAGGCCCAAGGACCCCGAGTATGGAGGAAGAATGGAGAGGCCCAAGGACCCCGAGTATGGAGGAAGAATGGAGAGGCCCAAGGACCCCGAGTATGGAGGAAGAATGGAGAGGCCCAAGGACCCCGAGTATGGAGGAAGAATGGAGAGGCCCAAGGGCCCCGAGTATGGAGGAAGAATGGAGAGGCCCAAGGACCCCGAGTATGGAGGAAGAATGGAGAGGCACAAGGGCCCCGAGTATGGAGGAAGAATGGAGAGGCCCAAGGACCCCGAGTATGGAGGAAGAATGGAGAGGCACAAGGGCCCCGAGTATGGAGGAAGAATGGAGAGGCCCAAGGACCCCGAGTATGGAGGAAGAATGGAGAGGCCCAAGGGCCCCGAGTATGGAGGAAGAATGGAGAGGCACAAGGACCCCGAGTATGGAGGAAGAATGGAGAGGCACAAGGACCCCGAGTATGGAGGAAGAATGGAGAGGCCCAAGGACCCTGAGTATGGAGGAAGAATGGAGAGGCACAAGGACCCCGAGTATGGAGGAAGAATGGAGAGGCACAAGGACCCCGAGTATGGAGGAAGAATGGAGAGGCCCAAGGACCCCGAGTATGGAGGAAGAATGGAGAGGCACAAGGACCCCGAGTATGGAGGAAGAATGGAGAGGCCCAAGGACCCCGAGTATGGAGGAAGAATGGAGAGGCACAAGGACCCCGAGTATGGAGGAAGAATGGAGAGGCACAAGGACCCCGAGTATGGAGGAAGAATGGAGAGGCACAAGGACCCCGAGTATGGAGGAAGAATGGAGAGGCCCAAGGACCCCGAGTATGGAGGAAGAATGGAGAGGCACAAGGACCCCGAGTATGGAGGAAGAATGGAGAGGCACAAGGACCCCGAGTATGGAGGAAGAATGGAGAGGCACAAGGACCCCAAATATGAAGGAAGAATGGAGAGGCCCAAGGACCCCGAGTATGGAGGAAGAATGGAGAGGCCCAAGGGCCCCGAGTATGCAGGAAGAATGGAGAGGCCCAAGGACCCCAAATATGGAGGAAGAATGGAGAGGCACAAGGACCCCGAGTATGGAGGAAGAATGGAGAGGCCCAAGGACCCCGAGTATGGAGGAAGAATGGAGAGGCACAAGGACCCCGAGTATGGAGGAAGAATGGAGAGGCACAAGGACCCCGAGTATGGAGGAAGAATGGAGAGGCACAAGGACCCCGAGTATGGAGGAAGAATGGAGAGGCCCAAGGACCCCGAGTATGGAGGAAGAATGGAGAGGCCCAAGGACCCCGAGTATGGAGGAAGAATGGAGAGGCACAAGGACCCCGAGTATGGAGGAAGAATGGAGAGGCACAAGGACCCCGAGTATGGAGGAAGAATGGAGAGGCCCAAGGACCCCGAGTATGGAGGAAGAATGGAGAGGCCCAAGGACCCCGAGTATGGAGGAAGAATGGAGAGGCACAAGGACCCCGAGTATGGAGGAAGAATGGAGAGGCACAAGGACCCCGAGTATGGAGGAAGAATGGAGAGGCCCAAGGACCCCGAGTATGGAGGAAGAATGGAGAGGCACACACTGCAAGATGCTTGAAGTCCAGTGTGAAGTTTCCACAGTCTGTGTTGATTTGGGGAGCCATGTCATCTGCTGGTGTTGGCCCACTGTGCTTCATGAAGTCCAGGGTCACCGCAGCCGTCTACCAGGAGATTTTGGAGCACTTCATGCTTCCTTCCGCAGACCAGCTTTATGGGGATGCTGACTTCATTTTCCAGCAGGACTTGGCTCCGCCCACACTGCCAAAAGCACCAACACCTGGTTCAATGACCGTGGGATTACTGTGCTTGATTGGCCAACAAATTCGCCTGACCTGAACCCCATAGAGAATCTATGGGGCATTGCCAAGAGAAAGATGAGAGACATGAGACCGAACAATGCAGAAGAGCTGAAGGCCGCTATTGAAGCATCCTGGTCTTCCATAACACCTCAGCAGTGCCACAGGCTGATAGCTTCCATGCCACGCCGCATTGAGGCAGTAATTGCTGCAAAAGGGGCCCCAACCAAGTACTGAGTACATATGCAGCTTCTACTTTTCAGAGGTGCGATATTGTTCTATGTACAATCCGTGTTTTATTGATTGCATGGAATATTCTCATTTTCTGAGATTGTGGATTTGGGGTTTTCATGAGCTGTAAGCCATAATCCTCACAATGATGACAAATCACGGCTGGAACTATCTTGCTTTGCATGGAATGAGTCTCATATATTAGTGTCACCTTTTAAGTTGCTGCACTGAAATCAATGAATGAATGAATGAATGAATGCACCAGATTCTCATTGTTCCGGTTTCACCTGTATATATATATATGTATATATTGACGTATATTTGAAATACTACCATTTTTGCCGTATTCAATATATTTTAACCACTTGCCTACCGGGCACTTATACCCCCTTCCTTACCAGGCCAATTTTCAGCTTTCAGCGCTGCCGCACTTTGACAATTGCGCGGTCATGCAACATTGTACCCATATGAAATTTTGATCATTTTTTTCTCACAAATAGAGCTTTCTTTTGGTGGTATTTAATCGCCACTGGGCGCTTTACTTTTTGCGCTATAAATTAAAAATGTGCAAAAAATTTCAAAAAAAAAAAAAAGTTTATTTGTATCTTTTATAAAATTTTTCAAACAGGTATTTTTTCTCCTTCACTGATTTGCGTTGATGAGGCGGCACTGATGGGCACTGATAGGCGGCACTGATGGGCACTGATAGGCAGCACTAAAGGGCACTGATAGGCAGTACTAATGAGGTGGCACGGATAGGCGGCACTGATATGCAGCACTGATAGGCGGCACTGATAGGCGGCACTGATGATGGGTACTGATAGACGGCACTGACTGGCATCACTTCTGGGCACTGACTGGTGGCACTGACTGGCAGCACTGCTGGGCTGCACTGGTGGGTGGCACTGGTGGGCAGCACTGGTGGGTGGGCACAGGTGGGTGGCACTGGTGGGCACAGGTGGGTGGGCACAGGTGGGTGGCACTGCTGGGCACATGTAGGTGGCACTTCTGGGCACAGGTAGGTGGCACTGCAGAGTGGCACAGGTGGGGGCACTGCTGGGCACAGGTGGGGGCACTGCTGGGCACAGGTGGGGGCACTGCTGGGAACGGGTGGGCGGGGCTAGTGGGCGCACTGCTGGGCGGAACTTGCGGGTGTCACTGCTGGGCACCGATCATCAGGGCACTGATCATCAGTGCCCTGATGATCGGTGCCGATCCCCGCTCTGACAACTGCCGGTTCTCGGCAGTACTTTCCTCACGATCTGACAGCGTGAGGAAAGTGCAGCCGAGAACCGGCACTTGCATTTCCCTGTGATCAGCGTGTCATTGGACACCGCTGATCACGTGGTAAAAGGCCGGTGGGATCGGCCTTTCACCACATCACGTGATCAGCTGTGTCCGTAGGACACAGCGATCACGGAGATCGCCGGGTGCGCGCCCCCTGGGGCGTGCAGGAGAGCGCGTTCTGGGAGGACGTCATATGACGTCCACCCAGAACTGGCCGGCCGCGGTGAAGCCGTCATTCGGCTATGCGCGGTCGGCAAGAGGTTAAAATATGTTGCAATAAATAAATATATATTTATTGAAATATAATTTATTTATTTATTTCAGGTACTTATATATCGCCATCAATGTACGCCGCCGTTTTACATATACATTGTACATTCACATCAGTCCCCGCCCCCGAGGAGCGCACAATCTAAGGTCTCTAACTCACATTCATACATACACATACTAGGGACAATTTAGACAGGAGCCAATTCACCTCCCAGCATGTCTTTGGAGTGTGGGAGGAAACCGCAGTACCCGGAGGAAACCCACACAGGCACAGGGAGAACATGCAAACTCCAGGTAGGAGGTGCCGTGGTTGGGATTTGAACCAACGACCCGAGTACTGCCAGGTGGAAGTGCTAACCACTTAGCCGCTGTGCTGCCGTATATTTTGAAATATATTGAATACGGCCAAAATTGTATTTCAAATATATTTTTCTTCCATGTGGGCGGTCAGTAGTTTGCTCCGGTACGCGCAAATGTGCGCAAATGAGCATAAATATATTCGTGGATCTCGCCCAGTAATGTATCGTGCGCACAAAACAAATGCGTGAAATGACGTCCAGAAATGCTGCTCCGTCAGTACCGGGTGCGAGAGGCCTAATCATCAATGGTAACGCGGCGAGCCAATGCGCTTTTTTTCTGCGCATCGAAACGTGCATTAAAAATACTTTGAAAGTTTAGCCCGGGTTCACATACATGCGGTGCCGTACATCACATGTGATTCACACAAGAACCGCACCGCATTCCCTGCCGATCACGTGTGATTTGGGCGCGCTGCGATCGGAGCCGTACATTTTGTCGCATCCGCACCAAAAACACGCAGGACCCTTTTTTGGGTCGGCACTAGAATCGGATCGCACGGGTACTCACACCTATGGGATCCGATTCTGCGCATCGCACTGCGTTTTGCGGACCGATTTCGGGGTGTCGTTAACATACACCCCCGCAGCGGTTCGCAGGAACGGGGTGCGATTCTGACGCAGTGCGGAATTCGCACAGAAAACGCTGAGAATTCCGCATCAGTGTGAACGCGGGCTGAATGCCTAGAAAGGTACAAGAGCTTCTTTGGTGCATTGCGCGTAGGGCGGGCCTGGGGCTACCGCATGTGGGGAGCGCAAAAAAACACGCAAAAGCGCGCGTTCACGACAACCTCGCCGCGTAGATGTGACCCTGGCCTCGGGGACGTGTTTTCTGCATTTCTCACGCTAGCGGCTGCCCATTTAAATGAATGAATTGCCCTTCACGTGACGCGCGGGAACGCGATTGCGCTCGGTTGCAGCTGCAGAAGTGAACCGAGCCTAAAACGTTAAAAAAAAAACGCAAAAAAACTTTTTTTTATACTACAAATTTTGCTTCGCGGTTTGGCGCTGCGAAATGAAAGGCAAAGTTTGGCGAACCGGAACCTGGTACTTTTGCCGCGGTTCAGCGACGCCTTTTGCCGCGGTTCAGCGATCGCGGTCGGCTCCGTATTGCATTGTTGCTACAAATGTTTCTGCGTGTCTTCTTATCGTTCTCAATAATTACAATGTATCGGAATGAAGGACGACCCCCCCCCTCTACCATCGGATTATTACACCGCGGCGGGGGGGGGGGCGGCGTACGTCCGGCGTGAGCGCTCGCGGTGCGTTGCCAGCCGCGTGATATATGGCGGCGTGTTTACAGTCAGGAGTAATGAACTTTTAATACGTGACCGCGCGGCGTGACATTATCAAGGTAATTAAAATCTCCCGGCGTCACGTGAAGGGCGCAACCTTTCATCGATCCTCGCTGCGGACAGACGATCGACACAACGGAGGTTCGCTGGGCGATTTCCGTCTCTAGGAAGGCGGCCGGCCCCGGTTACGGTAGTGCGGCGCCCCGGGAGGCAACACCGCGTCCGTGAAAATGAAGGGGGGGAGGGGGGGGGGGCGTTCATTCTGCTGCTTCGTATTCCCAACGAAGTCCCTGGCGTCTTGTAGGCGCTGGAAGTGACAATGGACGCCCTGGTGACCCGTATTTATCGCCCCCCCCGGGGAGCGCTCACATCCCGCTGTTCCCGCTAAACGTCTTGACCGCGTTCCTGCCCCTTCCTGGAGACGTCTGCGGGAGACAAACGCGCCAAATCGGTGTCACGCTGGCGGTGTCCTGACCGCAGAGAGGCGATGGAGGGCGGGCGCTGCGGCGCTGGCACCCATTCCCCTCTGCCACCTTCTACCCAATCTGCCCCCCCCCCCACCCCCCCCCCGTCTGAGAGTCTTAAAGGGACAGCACACCTTGTGCAGGAGGTTACATTGTGTATATACAGCTGAGAGTCACAATGTATCCACTGCAATGCCCCTCCCAGCACAAATCTTTGCCTCTCCATCCCCCCCCCCCCAGTTCAAAGTCTCTCTCTTCCCAAACCCCCCCCCCCCCCAAAAAAAAAATTACCCCTCCTAGCACCAATCCTCTACAACTTCCCCCTCCCAGCCCAACCCCCCCATTCCCTCTCCCAGTACAAATTCCCCCTCCCAGCACAACCCCCCCAATCCCCCTCCCCCCCAAAAAAATCACCCCTCCTAGCACAGATACTCTACCACTAAAATTTCCCCTTTGAGCACCAATCTTCTCCCCCCACTACAAATCCCCCTCCCAGCACAACCCCCCTATTCCCTCTCCCAGTACAAATCCCCACAAACCCCCCCCCCCTCCCAGCACAACCCCCCCATTCCCTCTCCCAGTACAAATCCACACAAACCCCCCCCCTCCCAGCACAACCCCCCCATTCCCTCTCCCAGTACAAATCCACACAAATCCCCCCTCCCAGCGCATATCCCCCCCCCCAAAAAAAAATCACCCCTCCTAGCACAGATCCTCTACCACTAAAATGTCCCCTCTGAGCACCAATCCTCTCCCTCCCCACACTACAAATCCCCCCTCCCAAAGCAACCCCTCCCAATCCCCCCTCCCTGTACAACCCCCCCCCCTCAAAAAAAAATCTTCCCTCCTTCCTAGCACAGATCCTCTACCACAAAAATTTCCCCTCTGAGTACCAATCTCCCCCCCCACACTTAAAATCCCCTCTCCCAGCACAACCCCTCCCACTCCCCCGTCCCAGCACAGATTCCCCCCTCAAATAATTACCCCTCCGAGCACCAATCCTCGCCCCCCCCCAAAAGAATTCCCCTCCTAGTACAAATCCCCTCCCCCTCCACCATATCACCTCTTCTATTACAAGCCCCCCACATTTCCCTTCCTAGAGCAATTATTACCCCCTGCTGCCCCCCAGATTCCCTCTCCCAACACAAATCCCTCCCCCATTCTCCTCGGTCCGCCCCCCCACCTCACATAATACCACAGTGCCCAGGGCAGCAGTCCCTCCCGCCCACACCTTGTCCCGCCCATGCCGCTACCCACCTTGAAGCAATGCCCCTTGGTCCCCGCCCCCATCCACCTCCCAGCCCCGCCCTCTTTTAGAGAACAGAGAACCAAGAATCATTTTGTGGTGCTAATTCATTCAAAATGTATTACTGAGAACAAGAAAAGCAGGAAAATAGATCCCCCAACAACAATAGATCCACCAACAACAATAGATCCCCCCACAAAACACCCCCCCAGTACCAAGAGATCCACCCCAACAACAATAGACCCCCCAGCAACAATAATCCCCCCACCAGCAATATAAGACTACTTCCCAGCAACAATAGATCCCCAACAACAATAGATCCCCCCAACAAAATAGATGCCCATACTAAGAGATCCACGCCAACAACAATAGAACCCCCCCAACAACAATAGATCCCCCACCAGCAATATAAGACTCCTTCCCAGCAACAATAGATCCCCCCCAACAAAATAGACCCCCATACTAAAAGATCCACCCCAACAACAATAGAACCCCCCAACAACAATAGATCTTCTCACAACAAAATACCCCCCAAATAATAGACCCCACCAGCAACAATAGATCTCACAGCAACCGGCATCAACAGACCCTCTAGCTGCTAGCAAAAGCAGATCCCTCCTTCATCAGCAGCAACAACTGACCCCCCACCAGCAATATAAGACCCCTTCCCAGCAACAATAGATCCTCCACCAGCAACAATAGACCTCCTTAGCAACAGTAAACCCCTGCACAACAATAGTCCCCCAGCCACAATAGACCCCCCTAGCCGCAATAGACCCCCCAGCCGCAATAGACCCCTCAGCAACAATAAATCCCCCAGCCACAATAGACCCCTCAGCAACAATAGATCCCCCAGCCACAATAGACCCCCAGCCACAATAGATCCCCACCAGCAACAATAGACCCCCCAGCCACAATAGATCCCCCAGCCACAATAGACCCCCAGCCACAATAGATCCCCCAGCCACAATAGACCCCCCCAGCCACAATAGATCCCCCAGCCACAATAGACCCCCCAGCCACAATAGATCCCCCAGCCACAATACACCCCCCCCAGCCACAATAGATCCCCCAGCCACAATAGACCCCCCAGCCACAATAGATCCCCCAGCCACAATACACCCCCCCAGCCACAATAGATCCCCCAGCCACAATAGACCCCCCAGCCACAATAGATCCCCCAGCCACAATAGACCCCCCAGCCACAATAGATCCCCCCGCCACAATAGATCCCCCAGCAGGGTCCTGCACCTTTTTTTGGTGTGAATGCGATTTGAGCCATGCAAAATCTATGGCTCAAATCGCACCGTACGGACTTTGCATGTAATTCGCACAGGAATGCGGTGCCGGTTCACACTCCATGCGTTTCAGTTGCTTTTTTTCTGCATCCAAAACGCACAGAAAGTCGGTGATCTGGTTGTCGGTGTCATAGATCACATCAGCGCTTCCAGTTCCGGTGCGTTCCGGGTGCAGAAAAAAAAAGTAGAACAGTTGGCATTTTTCCTGCACAGAACTGTACTGGAACGCGGTAAAACGCATCAAAAATGCACCGGAACGCGCATGTCCTGATTTATATTGAAGAAAAAGAAGGGAAAAAATGAACAGGAAAACATCAAAAACACACACGTGCCAAAAACACGTAAAAAAAAGCACGCATGCAGAAACGCATCTGGCCTGCGTTTCTATAGTGTGAACCGACCCTAAGGGCCAAATGACACTCCATGCGTTTCAGTTGCTTTTTTTCTGCATCCAAAACGCACAGAAAGTCGGTGATCTGGTTGTCGGTGTCATAGATCACATCAGCGCTTGCAGTTCCGGTGCGTTCCGGGTGCAGAAAGAAAAAGTAGAACAGGCGGCATTTTTCCTGCACTGGAACGTTGTAAAACGCATGAAAAATACACCAGAATGCACCAAAACGCACCGGAACGCACATATCTCTATTTAAATTGAAGAAAAAGAGAGGGGGAAAAATGAACAGAAAAACATCAAAAACGCAGCGGAAGATGCAAAAAATGCGCATGCAGAAACGCATCCGAAATGCATTTCTATAGTGTGAAGCGACCCTAAGGGCCGGTTCACACTCCATGCGTTTCAGTTGCTTTTATTCTGCATCCAAAACGCACAGAAAGTCAGTGATCTGGGTGTCAGTGTCATAGATCACATCAGCGCTTGCAGTTCCAGTGCGTTCCGGCTGCAGAAAAAAAAGTAGAACAGGTGGCATTTGTCCTGCACAGAACTGCACTGGAACACGGTAAAACGCATCGAAAACACACCGGAACGCACATGTCCTGATTTAAATTGAAGAAAAGGAGAGGGGAGAAAGCACCGGAACTCGTCCAAAATGCATTAAAAGCGCACCGGAACGTGTCAAAGTCGTGCATGCAGAAACGCATCCTGAACGTATCCGGACTGCGTTTCCATGGTGTGGACCGGCCCTGAAGAAAAAAAGAGGGGAAAAAATGAACCGGAATGCATCAAAACCGCACCGGAACACGCCAAAAATGCGTCAAAAACACGCACGCGGAAACGCATCCAGACTGCATTTCTATGGTGTGGACCGGCCCTTAGTCCGATAGACTTCGATGGAACCACGTATGAAACGCAAGTGTTACGTTTTGTGTGCGTTTTTTGACACGGATTTCATGCGTTTTGCGGTTTTAATCTGCCTGGCAACAAATTGGAAAAAAAAAAAAAGCAAACCGCATCAAAAACGCAAAATGCACCACAAAAAGCACTGCAGAATAAGCGCATGTTCGTGGGCAGCGTAATCGCACCTCACAGGGCTCAGCACCGGGTTCACACTGATGCGGTACATCGCATGTGATTGAGGAACCGCAGCGTTTTCCTGTGCAGATCACGTGATTGAGGAACCGCAGCGTTTTCCTGTGCAGATCACATGTGATTGAGGAACCGCAGCGTTTTCCTGTGCAGATCACGTGATTGAGGAACCGCAGCGTTTTCCTGTGCAGATCACGTGATTGAGGAACCGCAGCATTTTCCTGTGCAGATCACATGCGATTGAAGAACCTCACCGCTTTCCTGTGCAGATCACATGTGATTGAGGAACCGCAGCGTTTTCCTGTGCAGATCACGTGATTGAGGAACCGCAGCGTTTTCCTGTGCAGATCACGTGATTGAGGAACCGCAGCATTTTCCTGTGCAGATCACATGCGATTGAAGAACCTCACCGCTTTCCTGTGCAGATCACATGTGATTGAGGAACCGCACCGCTTTCCTGCGCAGATCACGTGATTGAGGAACCGCACTGCTTTCCTGTGCAGATCACATGTGATTGAAGAACCACGGCGTTTTCCTGCGCAGATCACGTGATTGAGGAACCGCGCCGCTTTCCTGTGCAGATCACATGTGATTGAGGAACTGCGCCGCTTTCCTGTGCAGATCACGTGATTGAGGAACCGCAGCGTTTTCCTGTGCAGATCACATGTGATTGAGGAACCGCACCGCTTTCCTGCGCAGATCACGTGATTGAGGAACCGCACTGCTTTCCTGTGCAGATCACATGTGATTGAGGAACCGCAGCGTTTTCCTGCGCAGATCACGTGATTGAAGAACCACAGCGTTTTCCTGTGCAGATCACATGTGATTGAGGAACTGCGCCGCTTTCCTGTGCAGATCACATGTGATTGAGGAACTGCGCCGCTTTCCTGTGCAGATCACGTGATTGAGGAACCGCAGCGTTTTCCTGTGCAGATCACATGTGATTGAGGAACTGCGCCGCTTTCCTGTGCAGATCACATGTGATTGAGGAACTGCACCGCTTTCCTGTGCAGATCACGTGATTGAGGAACCGCAGCGTTTTCCTGTGCAGATCACATGTGATTGAGGAACCGCAGCATTTTCCTGCGCAGATCACATGATTGAGGAACCGCACTGGTTTCCTGTGCAGATCACATGCGATTGAAGAACTGCAGAGTTTTCCTGTGCAGATCAAATGTGATTGAGGAACCGCAGCATTTTCCTGTGCAGATCACATGCGATTGAGGAACCGCACCTCTTTCCTGAGCAGATCACATGCGATTGAAGAACCGCACCGCTTTCCTGTGCAGATCACATGTGATTGAGGAACCGCAGCATTTTCCTGTGCAGATCACATGTGATTGAGGAACCGCACTGCTTTCCTGCGCAGATCACATGTGATTGAGGAACCGCAGCATTTTCCTGTGCAGATCATGTGATTGAGGAACCGCAGCATTTTCCTGCGCAGATCACATGCGATTGAGGAACCGCACCGCTTTCCTGTGCAGATCACATGTGATTGAGGAACTGCACCGCTTTCCTGTGCAGATCACATGTGATTGAGGAACCGCACCGCTTTCCTGTGCAGATCACGTGATTGAGGAACCGCAGCATTTTCCTGTGCAGATCACATGCGATTGAAGAACCTCACCGCTTTCCTGTGCAGATCACATGTGATTGAGGAACCGCACCGCTTTCCTGCGCAGATCACGTGATTGAGGAACCGCACTGCTTTCCTGTGCAGATCACATGTGATTGAAGAACCACAGCGTTTTCCTGCGCAGATCACGTGATTGAGGAACCGCGCCGCTTTCCTGTGCAGATCACATGTGATTGAGGAACTGCGCCGCTTTCCTGTGCAGATCACGTGATTGAGGAACCGCAGCGTTTTCCTGTGCAGATCACATGTGATTGAGGAACCGCACCGCTTTCCTGCGCAGATCACGTGATTGAGGAACCGCACTGCTTTCCTGTGCAGATCACATGTGATTGAGGAACCGCAGCGTTTTCCTGCGCAGATCACGTGATTGAAGAACCACAGCGTTTTCCTGTGCAGATCACATGTGATTGAGGAACCGCGCCGCTTTCCTGTGCAGATCACATGTGATTGAGGAACTGCGCCGCTTTCCTGTGCAGATCACGTGATTGAGGAACCGCAGCGTTTTCCTGTGCAGATCACATGTGATTGAGGAACTGCGCCGCTTTCCTGTGCAGATCACATGTGATTGAGGAACTGCGCCGCTTTCCTGTGCAGATCACGTGATTGAGGAACCGCAGCGTTTTCCTGTGCAGATCACATGTGATTGAGGAACCGCAGCATTTTCCTGCGCAGATCACATGATTGAGGAACCGCACTGGTTTCCTGTGCAGATCACATGCGATTGAAGAACCGCAGAGTTTTCCTGTGCAGATCAAATGTGATTGAGGAACCGCAGCATTTTCCTGTGCAGATCACACGCGATTGAGGAACCGCACCTCTTTCCTGAGCAGATCACATGTGATTGAGGAACCGCAGCATTTTCCTGTGCAGATCACATGTGATTGAGGAACCGCACTGCTTTCCTGCGCAGATCACATGTGATTGAGGAACCGCAGCATTTTCCTGTGCAGATCATGTGATTGAGGAACCGCAGCATTTTCCTGCGCAGATCACATGCGATTGAGGAACCGCACCGCTTTCCTGTGCAGATCACATGTGATTGAGGAACTGCACCGCTTTCCTGTGCAGATCACATGTGATTGAGGAACCGCACCGCTTTCCTGTGCAGATCACGTGATTGAGGAACCGCAGCATTTTCCTGTGCAGATCACTTGAGTGAGGAACCGCACCGCTTTCCTGTGCAGATCACATGCGATTGAGGAACTGCAGCATTTTCCTGCACAGATCACGTGATTGAGGAACCGCACCGCTTTCCTGCGCAGATCACATGCGATTGAGGAACCGCACCGCTTTCCTGTGCAGATCACATGCGATTGAGGAACTGCAGCATTTTCCTGCGCAGATCACGTGATTGAGGAACCGCACCGCTTTCCTGCGCAGATCACATGCGATTGAGGAACCGCACCGCTTTCCTGTGCAGATCACATGTGATTGAGGAACTGCAGCATTTTCCTGCGCAGATCACGTGATTGAGGAACCGCACTGCTTTCCTGTGCAGATCACGTGATTGAGGAACCGCAGAGTTTTCCTGCGCAGATCACATGATTGAGGAACCGCACTGCTTTCCTGTGCAGATCACATGCGATTGAAGAACCGCAGTGTTTTCCTGTGCAGATCAAATGTGATTGAGGAACCGCAGCATTTTCCTGTGCAGATCACATGCGATTGAGGAACCGCACCGCTTTCCTGTGCAGATCACATGTGATTGAGGAACCGCAGCATTTTCCTGTGCAGATCACATGTGATTTAGGAACCGCACCGCTTTCCTGCGCAGATCACATATGATTGAGGAACTGCAGCATTTTCCTGTGCAGATCACTTGAGTGAGGAACCGCACCGCTTTCCTGCGCAGATCACATGCGATTGAGGAACCGCACCGCTTTCCTGTGCAGATCACATGTGATTGAGGAACTGCAGCATTTTCCTGCGCAGATCACGTGATTGAGGAACCGCACTGCTTTCCTGTGCAGATCACGTGATTGAGGAACCGCAGAGTTTTCCTGCGCAGATCACATGATTGAGGAACCGCACTGCTTTCCTGTGCAGATCACATGCGATTGAAGAACCGCAGTGTTTTCCTGTGCAGATCAAATGTGATTGAGGAACCGCAGCATTTTCCTGTGCAGATCACATGCGATTGAGGAACCGCACCGCTTTCCTGTGCAGATCACATGTGATTGAGGAACCGCAGCATTTTCCTGTGCAGATCACATGTGATTGAGGAACCGCACCGCTTTCCTGCGCAGATCACATATGATTGAGGAACTGCACCGCTTTCCTGTGCAGATCACATGCGATTGAGGAACCGCACCGCTTTCCTGTTCAGATCACATGTGATTGAGGAACCGCAGCATTTTCCTGTGCAGATCACATGCGATTGAGGAACTGCAGCATTTTCCTGTGCAGATCACATTCGATTGAAGAACCGCACCGCTTTCCTGTGCAGATCACATGATTGAGGAACCGCACTGCTTTCCTGCGCAGATCACGTGATTGAGAAACCGTGCTGCTTTCCTGTGCAGATCACATGCGATTGAAGAACCGCAGCGTTTTCCTGTACAGATCATGTGATTGAGGAACCGCAGCATTTTCCTGAGCAGATCACATGCGATTGAGGAACCACACCACTTTCCTGCGCAGATCACATGTGGTTGAGGAACCACACCACTTTCCTGAGCAGATCACATGCGATTGAGGAACCACACCACTTTCCTGAGCAGATCACATGCGATTGAGGAACCACACCACTTTCCTGCGCAGATCACATGTGGTTGAGGAACCGCACCGCTTTCCTGTGCAGATCACATGTGATTGAGGAACCGCACCATTTTCCTGTGCAGATCACGTGATTGAGGAACCGCAGCGTTTTCCTGTGCAGATCACGTGATTGAGGAACCGCACCGCTTTCCTGCGCAGATCACATGTGATTGAGGAACCGCACCGCTTTCCTGTGCAGATCACATGTGATTGAGGAACCGCACCGCTTTCCTGTGCAGATCACATGTGATTGAGGAACCGCACCGCTTTCCTGTGCAGATCACATGTAATTCAGGAACCGCAGCGTATTCCTGCGCAGATTACATGTAATTCAGGAACCGCAGCGTTTTCCTGTGCAGATCACATGTGATTTGTGCGCGGTGCAATCGGAGGCGTACATTTTGTATGGCTCAGATCGCACCGCACCGAAGAAACGCAGGACCCCTTTTTTTGTCCGTACCAGAATCGGATCACACGGGTGTTCAGACTGAACCCGCTACGGCCCCCACACACACCCAGAATCAGATGAAGAAGCACCGTGAAAAGCCTGCTTACCCTGTCTGCAGTGAATCCTGTAGACTGGGACTGGGGTCGGTTGGGTTTGCTCTTCGGAGGTCGATCTTCGTGTTCGCTGCTCAGAGGTGACAGGTTCTCTTTAACATTCGTTTTCGGTCCCATAGTCAGGAGAAGTGATAATTGGAGACAGACGGATCGCTGTCCCTGTTCCCGCGCGTGACATTCCTCAGCCTGGAGTCATCCGCTGCCACTGCCTTGTTAATTAGTACCGGGTGAGGAGCCGTTCCTGGAGCCAATCTGCACCCCACGCTTCTACCCCGGAGCCAATCTTCACCCCACGCTTCTACCCCGGAGCCAATCTGCACCCCACGCTTCTACGCCGCAGCCAATCTGCACCCCACGCTTCTACGCCGGAGCCAATCTGCACCCCACGCTTCTACCCTGGAGCCAATGTGTACCCCACGCTTCTACGCCGGAGCCAATCTGCACCCCATGCTTCTACTCCGGAGCCAATGTGTACCCCACGCTTCTACCACAGAGCCAATGTGCACCCCACGCTTCTACTCCGGAGCCAATGTGTACCCCACGCTTCTACCAGGGAGCCAATGTGTACCCCACGCTTCCACCATGGAGCCAATGTGTACCCCACGTTTCTACCCTGGAGCCAATGTGTACCCCACGCTTCTACGCCGGAGCCAATCTGCACCCCACACTTCTACCTTGGAGCCAATGTGTACCCCACGCTTCTACCACGGAGCCAATGTGCACCCCACGCTTCTACCCCGGAGCCAATGTGTACCCCACGCTTCTACCACGGAGCCAATGTGCACCCCACGCTTCTACTCCGGAGCCAATGTGTACCCCACGCTTCTACCATGGAGTCAATGTGTACCCCACGCTTCTACCATGGAGCCAATGTGTACCCCACGCTTCCACCATGGAGCCAATGTGTACCCCACGCTTCTACCGCGGAGCCAATCTGCACCCCACGCTTCTACCCCGGAGCCAATGTGTACCCCACGCTTCCACCATGGAGCCAATGTGTACCCCACGCTTCTACCATGGAGTCAATGTGTACCCCACGCTTCCACCATGGAGCCAATGTGTACCCCACGCTTCTACCATGGAGCAAATATTTGCCCATGCTTCCATTCCAGAGCCAATGTGTGCCCATGCTTCCATTCCAGAGCCAATGTGTGTCCTATGCTTCCATCCTGGAGCCAATGTGTCCTCCACACTTCTCCCGAGAGCTAATGTGCTCTCCACACCTATGCATCAGAGACAATGTGTACTGCTTACTTCCGCCTTCAACCAATGTGTGCCAATGCTTCCACCCTGGAGCCAAAGTGTGCGCCATGCTTCCCTTGAGAGCCAATGTGCTCACCACACCTACACTCCAGAGCCAATGTACACTTCGTGCTTCCACCTGCAACCAATGTGCACCAGTGCTTCTGCCCTATGCGTTCTATGCTTCCATCTTGCAGCTCCCAACACTTCGACCCTGGAGCCAATGTGTGCCCACACTTCGACCCAGAGCCAATCTGGGCCCCTCTTTCCTCTCTGGAGCCAATGTGCTGTCCATGCTTCCACTCCACAACCAATGTGCACCCATACGTCTGTCCCAGAGCCCATATATGCTTCACATATTCCCCCAGAGCCAATGTGCATTTCACACTTCCTCCCTGCAACCAATGTACACCCGTGCTTCCACCCTGGAGCCAAAGTGCGCCCCACACTTCCACCCTGGAACCAATGTGCACCCCACACTTCCACCCTGGAGCCAAAGTGCACCCATCTTTTCCTCCCTGGAACCAATGTGCACCCCACACTTCCTCCCTGGAACCAATGTGCACCCCACACTTCCACCCTGGAACCAATGTGCACACCACACTTCCACCCTGGAACCAATGTGCACCCCACACTTCCTCCCTGGAACCAATGTGCACCCCACACTTCCACCCTGGAACCAATGTGCACCCCACACTTCCACCCTGGAACCAATGGGTCCGGTGTCACCCGGTGCAGCGCGCACCCCCCGCATCTGCCTAGGGACGCCCCTATCTGACTGTACAATCTGCGACAGACCAGTCACTGTGTCATGGCGTGTGCACCCGGTGAAGGGGATTGGGCAGAGATTGTACAATCAGATTGGTAGGTGTGTGGTAGGTAGAACACTTTATTTGCAGCGAGCCCTCTGGCTCGGGGTGGGATGCCGTGCTCTCGGGTATCATGGCTGATGTTGTGCCGTGGCTCATAGTTTGCCAGAATTTGATTTGCGCAGCCCAGGTGGCCCGCCGTGGATCGGGGACGCCGTGGTCACACATCGGGATCCGGGGAGAAGGTTGCAGAGTTTATGAGATGAATTTATTACATTTACAAGCAGAGCGAGCGCCTGGGCCAGCGCTCCGAGACTGAGGTCACCTCACACCCGCCATCTTCAGATCCGTGCCGCTGCGGGGGTCAGGAGAGGAGAGGGAGCGCCAGCGGGAGCAGCGCACGGCGGGGTGACTGACAGGCGGCTTTATCTAACGGGAAATCGTTATGTAATTGCAGAAATTTGTCGTTTCCTAAAATCGCTGAAATCATTTCACTGCATTTTGTGACCAAAAAATCTCTGCGCTTGGCTTCCCGAGTCTGCACATCTTCCCAGAGGAAAAGAGGACCTGTCTACCCTCTCCTTGGAGGACCTGTCTACCCTCTCCTAGGAGGACCTGTCTATTCTTTCCTAGGAGGACCTGTCTACCCTCTCCTAAGAAGACCTGTCTACCCTCTACTAGGAGGACCTGTCTACCTTCTCCTAGGAGGACCCATCCAACCCTCTCCTAGGAGGACCCATCCAACCCTCTCCTAGGAGGACCTGTCTATTCTCTCCTAGGAGGACCTGTCTACCCTCTCCTAGGAGGACCTGTCTACCCTCTCCTAAGAGGACCTGTCTACCCTCTCCTAAGAGGACCTGTCTACCCTCTCCTAGGAGGACCTGTCTACTCTCTCCTAGGAGTACCTGTCTACCCTCTCCTAAAAGGACCTGTCTACCCTCTCCTAGGAGGACCTGTCTAACCTCTCCTAGGAGGACCTGTCTACTCTCTCCTAAGAGGACCTGTCTACCCTCTCATAGGAAGACCCATCCAACCCTCTCCTAAGAGGACCTGTCCAACCCTCTCCTAGGAGGACCTGTCTATTCTCTCCTAGGAGGACCTGTCTACTCTCTCCTAGGAGGACCTGTCTACCCTCTCCTAAGAGGACCTGTCTACCCTCTCCTAAGAGGACCTGTCTACCCTCCCCTAAGAGGACTTGTCTACCCTCTCCTAGGAGGACCTGTCTACCCTCTCCTAGGAGGACCTGTCTACCCTCTCCTAAGAGGACCTGTCTACCCTCTCCTAGGAGTACCTGTCTACCCTCTCCTAAAAGGACCTGTCTACCCTCTCCTAGGAGGACCCGTCCAACCCTCTCCTAGGAGGACCTGTCTACCCTCTCCTAGGAAGACCCATCCAACCCTCTCCTAAGAGGACCTGTCAACCCTCTCCTAGGAGGACCCGTCCAACCCTCTCCTAGGAGGACCTGTCTACTCTCTCCTAGGAGGACCTGTCTACCCTCTCCTAGGAGGACCTGTCTACCCTCTCCTAGGAGGACCTGTCTACCCTCTCCTAGGAGGACCTGTCTACCCTCTCCTAAGAGGACCTGTCTACCCTCTCCTAGGAGGACCTGTCTACTCTCTCCTAGGAGTACCTGTCTACCCTCTCCTAAGAGGACCTGTCTACTCTCTCCTAGGAGGACCTGTCTACCCTCTCCTAGAAGGATCCGTCCAACCCTCTCCTAGGAGGACCTGTCTACCCTCTCCTAAGAGGACCTGTCTACCCTCTCCTAGGAGGACCTGTCTACCCTCTCCTAGGAGGACCTGTCTACCCTCTCCTAAGAGGACCTGTCTACCCTCTCCTAGGAGGACCTGTCTACTCTCTCCTAGGAGGACCTGTCTACCCTCTCCTAGGAGGACCTGTCTACCCCCTCCTAAGAGGACCTGTCTACCCTCTCCTAGGAGGACCTGTCTACCCTCTCCTAGAAGGATCTGTCCAACCCTCTCCTAGGAGGACCTGTCTACCCTCTCCTAAGAGGACCTGTCTACCCTCTCCTAGGAGGACCTGTCTACCCTCTCCTAGGAGGACCTGTCTACCCTCTCCTAAGAGGACCTGTCTACCCTCTCCTAAGAGGACCTGTCTACCCTCTCCTAGGAGGACCTGTCTACCCTCTCCTAGGAGGACCTGTCTACCCTCTCCTAAGAGGACCTGTCTACCCTCTCCTAGGAGGACCTGTCTACTCTCTCCTAGGAGTACCTGTCTACCCTCTCCTAAGAGGACCTGTCTACTCTCTCCTAGGAGGACCTGTCTACCCTCTCCTAGAAGGATCCGTCCAACCCTCTCCTAGGAGGACCTGTCTACCCTCTCCTAAGAGGACCTGTCTACCCTCTCCTAGGAGGACCCGTCCAACCCTCTCCTAAGAGGACCTGTCTACCCTCTCCTAGGAAGACCCATCCAACCCTCTCCTAAGAGGACCTGTCTACCCTCTCCTAGGAGGACCCGTCCAACCCTCTCCTAGGAGGACCTGTCTACCCTCTCCTAGGAAGACCCATCCAACCCTCTCCTAAGAGGACCTGTCTATCCTCTCCTAGGAGGACCTGTCCAACCCTCTCCTAGGAAGACCT
Organism: Staurois parvus; assembly: GCF_062004578.1. Lineage (NCBI taxonomy): Eukaryota > Metazoa > Chordata > Amphibia > Anura > Ranidae > Staurois > Staurois parvus. The sequence continues at coordinate 87,924 of NW_028320555.1, forward strand.
GTCTACTCTCTCCTAGGAGGACCTGTCTACCCTCTCCTAAGAGGACCTGTCTACCCTCCCCTAAGAGGACCTGTCTACCCTCTCCTAGGAGGACCTGTCTACTCTCTCCTAGGAGGACCTGTCTACCCTCCCCTAAGAGGACCTCTCTACCCTCCCCTAGGAGGACCTGTCTACTCTCTCCTAGGAGGACCTGTCTACCCTCTCCTAAGAGGACCTTTCTACCCTCTCCTAAGAGGACCTGTCTACCCTATCCTAAGAGGACCTGTCTACCCTCTCCTAGGAGGACCCGTCCAACTCTCTCCTAGGAGGACCTGTCTACTCTCTCCTAAGAGGACCTGTCTACCCTCTCCTAGGAGGACCTATCTACTCTCTCCTAAGAGGACCCGTCCAACCCTCTCCTAGGAGGACCTGTCTACCCTCTCCTAGGAGGACCCATAAAACCCTCTCCTAGGAGTACCTGTCTACCCTCTCCTAAGAGGACCTGTCTACCCTCTCCTAGGAGGACCCATCCAACCCTCTCCTAAGAGGACCTGTCTACCCTCTCCTAGGAGGACCCGTCCAACCCTCTCCTAGGAGGACCTGTCTACCCTCTCCTAGGAGGACCCGACCAACCCCCTCCTAGGAGGATCTGTCTACTCTCTCCTAAGAGGACCTGTGTATCACTCTCCTAAGAGGATCTGTGTATCACTCTCCTAAGAGGACCTGTCCCACTGTCTTAAGAGGACCTGTCTAAATCTTTCTAAGAGGACCTGTCTAATCATCTACTAAGAGGACCTGTCTAACCCTTTCTAAGAGGACCTGTTTAACCCTCTCCTAAGAGGACCTGTCTAAACCTTTCTTAAGAGGACCCGTCTAACCCTCTCCTAAGAGGACCTGTCTAACACTTTCTAAGAGGACCTGTCTAACCCTTTCCTAGTAGGACCTGTCTAACCCTCTCCTAAGAGGACCGGTTTATCACTCTCCTAAGTAGACCTGTTCAACCGTCTTAAGAGGACCTGTTTAATTCTTTCTACGAGGACCTGCCTAACCATCTCCTAAGAGGACCTGATTAAACCCTTTCCTAAGAGGACCTGTCTAACTCTTTTTTAAGAGGACCTTCTAACCCTCTCCTAAGAGGACTTGTCCATCCTTATCCTAAGAGGACCTATCTAATTCTATTTTAAGAGTACCTGTCTAACCCTTTCCTAACAGGACCTGTCCAACTCTTAGATAAGAGGACCCATCTAACCCTGGCCTATGATGACCTGTCTAACCCTTTCCTTGGAGGACCAGTCTAACCCTTTCCTTGGAGGACCTGTCTAACCCTTTCCTAATGAAATAACAGACGTCTTTGCTGCATGCACCTGCAAGTGTATGTATCCCATCCATGCAGTCTATGTGCCGTCTATGACGGAAATGACCTTTAGATTTTAGCATCAAAGCTGAAGTTTCATCTGCATTTAATTTTCCTTCCTTGGTTCCTCCCTCCCCCTCATCAACGTTTTAATAAAATTATTAAATAAAACCTGTCCATCACTGGGTCTTTGTGCTTCTCTATGCAATGCAGGCAGATCATGGCTGGTGGAAGGAGCTGGCAGGGTGCTGTACATGGCTTCCTGAAAACATCATACCACCCCTCACTACTCCTCTCCAGGGCCCTCAGTCTTGATTCAAGCAGTGGGCTGGCGTTTGGGAGGAGTTATGCAAATGTGAAAAAAATGCCTTGATGGGTGGGTGTTCCTAGTCAGGCTGTATTTGCATAGGTAACGCCCACAAGTGATACTGAGCCTCAATGATTAAAAGTACAGAAATACAATGAATGCAAGGGGCGTGGCCAGGGACAATCAGGCTGTGGAGGATGATGCTGGACGTCTTCCAGTGAGGAAATGAGGCGGAGCTCTCTCTGATTTACTGTAGCTTCTAATGCACATTGTGAGAAGCTCAGAAACCAGAGAAGCCGTTTCAGTCCAGGGGAGGAGCCAGTACACCTGTGCAAGACTGAAGGGGAGGAACGGGTACACCTGTGCAAGACTGAAGGGGAGGAACGGGTACACCTGTGCAAGACTGAAGGGGAGGAGCCGGTACACCTGTGCAAGACTGAAGGGGAGGAGCCGGTACACCTGTGCAAGACTGAAGGGGAGGAGCCGGTACACCTGTGCAAGACTGAAGGGGAGGAGCCGGACACCTGTGCAAGACTGAAGGGGAGGAGCGGGTACACCTGTGCAAGACTGAAGGGGAGGAACGGGTACACCTGTGCAAGACTGAAGGGGAGGAACGGGTACACCTGTGCAAGACTGAAGGGGAGGAGCCGGTACACCTGTGCAAGACTGAAGGGGAGGAGCCGGTACACCTGTGCAAGACTGAAGGGGAGGAGCCAGTACACCTGTGCAAGACTGAAGGGGAGGAACGGGTACACCTGTGCAAGACTGAAGGGGAGGAACGGGTACACCTGTGCAAGACTGAAGGGGAGGAGCCGGTACACCTGTGCAAGACTGAAGGGGAGGAGCCGGTACACCTGTGCAAGACTGAAGGGGAGGAGCCGGTACACCTGTGCAAGACTGAAGGGGAGGAGCCGGTACACCTGTGCAAGACTGAAGGGGAGGAGCCGGTACACCTGTGCAAGACTGAAGGGGAGGAGCCGGACACCTGTGCAAGACTGGAGGGGAGGAGCCAATACACCTGTGTTTTGGCTCAAGGGGAGGAGCCCATACACCTGTGCAAGACTGAAGGGGAGGAGCTGATACACCTGTGCAAGACTGGAGGGGAGGAGCTGATACACCTGTGCAAGACTGGAGGAGGGGAGGAGCCGGTACACCTGTGCAAGACTGGGGGGGAAGAGCCGTTACACCTGTGCAAGACTGAAGGGGAGGAGCCGTACACCTGTGCAAGACTGAAGGGGAGGAGCCAGAACACCTCTGCAAGACTGAAGGGGAGGAGCCGGTATATCTGTGCAAGACTGAAGGGGAGGAGCCAATACACCTGTGTAAGACTGAAGGGGAGGAGCCAGTACACCTGTGTAAGACTGAAGCGGAGGAGCCAGTACACCTGTGCTAGACTGAAGGGGAGGAGCCAGAACACCGCTGCAAGACTGAAGGGGAGGAGCCGGCATATCTGTGCAAGACTGAAGGGGAGGAGCCGGTACACCTGTGCAAGACTGAAGGGGAGGAGCTGGTATACCTGTGAAAAACTAGAGAGGAGGAGCCAGAGGGAGGATTTGAAGATGATCTGTCAGTAATGACATGTCACAATAAAAGTTAAATCTCCACCTTTTATCAAGTTCCAATCAGTGACTTTGCTTGGCTGAGATGATGTCATTAGTCTGCTGCAGGCAGGATGAAGCATTTCCTCAGTCTCCCCTCCCCCACTGATCAGACTGTACATTGTAACTCACCCTGCCGGATAATCCTGCATCTAGAGACAATTGGCTCTCAGAGAGGCGATGGCAGCCAATGTGCCATGAGTAACATGCTGATGGGGAGTTGCAGACGTCTCATTAAAAGCAATAATTAGCTGTAACGTGATAATTGTTCGTTAATCCTCATTAGTTTCCCTGATTGGGGCATCCTGTGTTTTCGGCTGATGAGGAGGGATGATGGCGATTGGTCAGAGCTGGTCTGGCTGGGCTGCGGGGAGGAGAATGAGCCCCATCTGTAGAGCAGACAGAAGACGTGGAGAGATCCCTATACCGGGGAGATGTACACATTGTCAGGTTAGTGTGGGGGAGGCACAAATGTTGCTATGACGATCGGTGAGATGGCGGTACCCTTGTATTGTCTGCAATCAACAATCATCACCATATTCTACAAATGACATTAACCCTCGGCGGGGGAGTGATGAGAGGAGCTTTACATTGTCATCCAGATGAAACATTGTCCTGGAGTTACATTGTTCTAAAGCCAAACCAAGGCCATGTAACAGGAGAGGGTCAGAGACTGCGGACATAGTACAGGAGAGGGTCAGAGACTGCAGACATAGTACAGGAGAGGGTCAGAGACTGCAGACACAGTACAGGAGATGACCAGAGACTGCAGACATAGTACAGGAGATGACCAGAGACTGCGGACACAGTACAGGAGATGACCAGAGACTGCAGACATAGTACAGGAGATGACCAGAGACTGCGGACATAGTACAGGAGATGACCAGAGACTGCAGACATAGTACAGGGATGACCAGAGACTGCAGACACAGTACAGGAGATGACCAGAGACTGCAGACATAGTACAGGAGATGAGACTGCGGACATAGTACAGGAGATGACCAGAGACTGCGGACACAGTACAGGAGACGACCAGAGACTGCGGACACAGTACAGGAGACGACCAGAGACTGCGGACACAGTACAGGAGACGACCAGAGACTGCGGACACAGTACAGGAGACGACCAGAGACTGCGGACACAGTACAGGAGACGACCAGAGACTGCGGACATAGTACAGGGGATGACCAGAGACTGCGGACATAGTACAGGAGATGACCAGAGACTGCAGACATAGTACAGGGATGACCAGAGACTGCGGACATAGTACAGGAGATGACCAGAGACTGCAGACATAGTACAGGGATGACCAGAGACTGCAGACACAGTACAGGAGATGGTCAGAGACTGCAGACACAGTACAGGAGATGGTCAGAGACTGCAGACATAGTACAGGAGATGGTCAGAGACTGCAGACATAGTACAGGAGATGACCATAGACTGCGGACAGTACAGGAGATGACCAGAGACTGCAGACATAGTACAGGAGACGACCAGAGACTGCAGACACAGTACAGGAGACGACCGGAGACTGCGGACACAGTACAGGAGACGACCGGAGACTGCGGACACAGTACAGGAGACGACCGGAGACTGCGGACACAGTACAGGAGATGACCGGAGACTGCGGACACAGTACAGGAGATGACCGGAGACTGCGGACACAGTACAGGAGATGACCGGAGACTGCAGACACAGTACAGGAGACGACCAGAGACTGCAGACACAGTACAGGAGATGACCAGAGACTGCAGACAGACTACAGGAGACGGTCAGAGACTGCAGACATGATACAGGAGATGACCAGATATCACAGACGTGGTACAGGAGATGTTGCAGTGAGATGTGTTGTGGGACGTTGCGGTGCGTTGTGGGACGTTGCGGTGCGTTGTGGGACGTTGTGGTGTGTTGCGGTGCGTTGTGGGACGTTGCGGTGCGTTGTGGGACGTTGTGGTGTGTTGCGGTGCGTTGTGGGACGTTGTGGTGTGTTGTGGGACGTTGCGGTGCGTTGTGGGACGTTGTGGTGTGTTGCGGTGCGTTGTGGGACGTTGTGGTGTGTTGCGGTGCGTTGTGGGACGTTGTGGTGTGTTGCGGTGTGTTGTGGGACGTTGCGGTGTGTTGCGGTGCGTTGTGGGACGTTGTGGTGTGTTGTGGTGCGTTGTGGGATGTTGTGGTGTGTTGTGGTGCGTTGTGGGATGTTGTGGTGCGTCGTGGTGAAGTTGTGGGATGTTGTGGTGCGTCGTGGTGAAGTTGTGGGATGTTGCAGTGTGTTGCGGTGCGTTGTGGGATGTTGCGGTGCGTCGTGGTGAAGTTGTGGGATGTTGCGGTGTGTTGCGGTGCGTTGTGGGATGTTGCGGTGCGTCGTGGTGAAGTTGTGGGATGTTGCGGTGTGTTGCGGTGCATTGTGGGATGTTGCGGTGTGTTGCGGTGCATTGTGGGATGTTGCGGTGTGTTGCGGTGCATTGTGGGATGTTGCGGTGTGTTGCGGTGCATTGTGGGATGTTGCGGTGCGTCGTGGTGAAGTTGTGGGATGTTGCGGTGTGTTGCGGTGCGTTGTGGGATGTTGCGGTGCGTCGTGGTGAAGTTGTGGGATGTTGCGGTGTGTTGCGGTGCGTTGTGGTGAAGTTGTGGGATGTTGCGGTGTGTTGCGGTGCGTTGTGGTGAAGTTGTGGGATGTTGCGGTGCGTCGTGGTGAAGTTGTGGGATGTTGCGGTGTGTTTCGGTGCGTTGTGGGATGTTGCGGTGCGTCGTGGTGAAGTTGTGGGATGTTGCGGTGTGTTGCGGTGCGTTGTGGTGAAGTTGTGGGATGTTGCGGTGCGTCGTGGTGAAGTTGTGGGATGTTGCGGTGCGTCGTGGTGAAGTTGTGGGATGTTGCAGTGCGTTGGTTCACACTATAGAAATGCATTCCAGATGCACATTTTTTGCACATTCCGCTGCGATTTTGATGTTTTTCTGTTCATTTCCCCCCCCTCTCTTTTTCTGCAATTAAATAGAGACATGTGTGTTCCGGTGCGTTTTGGTGCGTTCTGATGAATTTTTCATGCAGTTTTCCGTGTTTCAGTGCTTTTCGGTGCGTTCTGGTGTGTTGTTTTGCGTTTATCCACGTTCAGGTGTGTTTCGGTGCGTTCTGGTTATTTTTGGTGCGTTTTACCGTGTTCCAGTGCAGGAAAAATGCCGCCTGTTCTACTTTTCTTTCTGCACCCGGAATGCACCGGAACTGCAAGCGCTGATGTGATCTCTGACACCGACAACCAGATCTCCAACTTTCTGTGCGTTTTGGATGCAGAAGAAATGCATGGAGTGTGACCCGGCCCTCAGCCTTCCATATACATCTATGAATGTCATTCTATATAGCAGGTTGTGGTTTAGTGGCCCTTTAAGTGTCGCAGAGGCAGAAGTTTGGGGCCGGTGCCCAGCACAGACGTCTCGGTTAGCGGGGGTGGGGCGGGGTTGGCACCACGCTGCCAGGAACAGGCACCTTATAGAGCGACTATCAATGGACATTTATGCGACTTTTGGTTGAATCCCTGCAATGCTCTCTGAGCGTATGATCCGCACGATGACGTCACAGGCCGGCCCGCTGCCTGGAAGGCTGTCTGCTTCCTCCTGGCTAGTTTATGGGCCGATGAACTCATCTGCACACCTGGGGGCGGTAAAACGTTCCATGAAACGCTTCAGTTCATTCGGGACAAGGGGAGCAGTGTTACCCAGCCAGACCCATCCGAGCCGGGACCCGTAACCCCTTCTGTGCCGGAGACTTCCCGATCCATCATCCGATAGAACCCCCAGAAGAACCAACCCCCCCCCCATCTTCTGAAGGGATAGTCCTCCTACCGACAGCAGAGTATTTATGACTCAGCTTAGACCTGACCAATGAAATCTCACGTCACCTATGAACGTCAGGAAGGTCCCACCGGAGGTCCTACTGGAGGTCCTACCTGTAGGTTGGCGCGGTCAGTTGTGAGCCCATCGGCCTGGGCCCAGTGCTGGCTGATCTCCAGTGACCTGAACTTGAACCTCCATTTCCGACCCGACTTCCTTCTGACCCGTATTTTGGACCCTCATCCCACCTCGGTGGCCTGTGGCTGGGCGCACGTCGAGAGCATGAGCGCGTTGGCATGTGCCCCATATGTAGAGGTGTGCGCACATGTCTAGGAGGGTATTTATTCCCCTCCCGTATTTCTGCTGGTGCCTTCACCTCTGCTTGGAAAGCCGACTATCCTTGCCTGCTGCCTGTCACGACCTCTGACTGAAAATTGACTGTCCTTATCTGCTGCCCGTCTGGACTTCTGCCTGCCAACCTAACTATCCTTTCCTGCTGCCTGTCTGGACCTCTGCCTGGAAACTGAGTATACTTGCCTGCTGCATGCTTCAATTTCTGCCTGAAAATTGTCTATCCTTGCCTGCTGCCCGTGTGGACCTCTGTTGGCAAACCCAACAATCCTTGCCTGCTGCCTGTCACAACCTCTGTTTGAAAATTGACTATCCTTGCCTGCTGCCCGTCTGGACCTTTGCCTGCAAACCTATCTATCCTTGCCTGCTGCCTCTCTGGACCTCTGCCTGAAAATTGTCCATCCTTGCCTGCTGCCCGTCTGGACCTCTGCCTGGAAAGGAACTATTCTTGGCTTCTTCCTCAACCTCTACCTTATAACTGCTTGTACTTGCTCCCCATCTTGACATCTGCCTAGTTACCCACTATCCTTGTTTGCTGCCTGACACAACCTTTGCCTGAAAATTGACTATCCTTGCCTTCTCACTGCCTCGATTTCTGTCTGTAAACCAACTATCCTCTGCCTGGGAACTAACTGTCCATGCCTGCTGCCTGTCTCGACCTCTGCCTGGGAACTAACTGTCCATGCCCACTGCCTGGCCTGACCTCTGCCTATAATCTGATTATCCTTGCCTGTCCCCTGTCCTGACATCTGCCTAGGAACTATCGTTGCCTGCTGCCTGTCTCGACCTTTGCCTGGGAACTAACTATCCATGCCTGCTGCCTGTCTCGACCTCTGCCTGGGAACTAACTATACATGCCCGCTGCCTAGCCTGACCTCTCCCTGAAATCTGATTATCCTTGCCTGACCCCTGGCCTGACCTCTGCCAGGAAACTAACTATCCTTGACTGCTTCCTATCTCAAACTCTGCCTTTGAATTAACTATTCTTGCCTGCTGCCTGTCTCGACCTCTGCCGGGGAACTAACTATTCTTGCCTGCCCCCTGTCTCAGCCTCTGCCTGGGAACTAACTATCCATGCCTGCTGCCTGTGTCGACCTCTGCCTGGGAACTAACTATCCATGCCCGCTGCCTGGCCTGACCTCTCCCTGAAATCTGATTATCCTTGCCTGTCCCCTGGCCTGACCTCTGCCTGGGAACTAACTATCCATGCCTGCATGCCTGCTGCTTCCAGGTCCCACGCCAAGCGGCTGTCCTGCTGCACCGTGAACATAGGAGGTCAGCAGCACGGGTGCCATACAGGGAACGCTTTGCATTTTCTGGAAGAATACAAAGCATTCCCTGAATAGACGAGGGGGAAAAAAAGTGATGTCACTGCCCTGCCTCTCCACCTTGTCCAATCAGAAAACGGTTTGTATTCACTCTGGAAATGCAAAGCATTCTCTGAATGGTGCCTGTCCTGATTGGTTGACCTCCTGTGTGCAGAGCGCAGCAGAGCAGCTACTTGGAGCAGGACCTGAATGTTATTGGAGATCACAGTAGTAGCGGTGTAGTAGTAAGTCATTGTCCGCTTCCAGGGGCAACAGCCAGGTACGGTGTATACTTAGTTGGTCCAAGCTGGAACAATGTAACTAAGTATAAATGATCCACACCTGCAATTCTTCTTTAAAGAGCAACTCCACTTTTATTGAGAACCCCCCTCCCCCTCCTCCCACCCCCCCCCCCCCCCCCGGGTGATCTATGCACATCGCAGGGATTGTAACAAACGTTGTTGCAGATTCCTACCGTTTGTTATTCTGAAGAAACATCTGTTTGTTTCTCTGTGTCCTTGTGCAGAGTGACTGTGAATGGGAGCGACTTTATCATGATCAGTCAGCTGCTGCACCTGCAGGGCTCTGAGGAAAGCGGCGGGGTCTGCATCCCTTTAGAAGTGAATTCCCTTTGGGAGTATCTCACCAAAAATGACATTTTTCTTGCAGGGGATGCCCAAAATCTGACTTGTATCTTAGCGCAGACTTCTGCAAAACTCAGTCAGCCAATCACACGAGCAGGAAATGACATTTCTGGGGGCGTTCCCCCTCACCTACTGTGCGCAGAACGCCTTCAGGTGGCCATATTGAATTTTACAGAATATCAGTTCCCTGTTTGCAGGGCTGCAATTAGAAGCCACAGGGCCCCATACACCCAACCTGAAAGCCCCCCCCCAATAATCACAGTTTACTATGCTTCAGTTATGAATGAACACAGTGGGTTACTGGTAACAATCACTCGTTGTGTTCATTCAGAAAAGAAAGGGGCTGGTATATGTGACATATTTACAGGACCCTTCCCCCACTGTCCATCCTGAAGGATCCTATCGTGTGCTTGCAGCTGCCGGTGGGAAGGAGAGGAGGGAGGCCGGCAGCACTGCGGGGGGGGGGGGATTTTTGGTGCACAGGACAGTGATGGGTGAGGCAGGGGGGCAATTACTGGAACCAATCCCCTGTATGGCTCTCTCTGCAGACGCTGAAATATGGCGGGAGGGAGAGGAAGTCGGCTTTCAGCTGATGCAGAGAGAGCCATACAAGGAATCGCTTCCAGTAATTGCCCCCCTCCCCATGCTGTGGTGATCACCCACCCTGCCCACATCAGATTCACCCAGCTGCCTGGGCCCCTCTGCTGGCCTGGGCCCCGTACAGGAGGACTGGTGGTACCCCCTTATCCATGGCCCTGCCTATTCATAATGGTTGAAGTTGATTTCGGCAACGTTAGATTTGGACCAAAATTCACGGCTTTGGATGCAGAAATGAGAAGAATTCAAACTTTGCCATTTCGATGGTTCAATTTCCCAAAAAGGCTTCAATGGTAATATCCCGAGTGCAATTTCTATCTGCCTCTGTTGTTGCCTGGGAGCCCCTAGCAAGATTGTCAGTGCCACCAGGTCCCACCCATCACCCGTAGTGTCCCTGGTACAATGTCCGGAGTGAGTGGCCAATCCTACTTCTACAGTCAATCTGCCGCCCCAAGACTCCTCCCACCTTCAGGCCCAAACTCTAACTAATATCCTAATGTCCCTGGAACAAGTTCTGGAATTGAGTGCATGGAAACCCTTAGCTTGATTGCCCGTGCCATCAGGTCCCAACCTACTGACTTGGCACTCCTGGTGCAATCTTTGGAAGGGGTGGCTCACTCTACTTGAGCACCAAGACTTACTGCCACCTTGTCCATTCCACGCCAAATCCAAACTCCGAGCAATATCTTACTACTTCTGGTCTAGTGGAATGAATAGCTCATGTAACCTGGCCACCAACGCCTGATCATGTCGTTCTCCTCGCCAACCCAAGCCTCCTCTCAGGTCCAAGCTTGGAGTGATATCTTACCGCCTCCGGTCCAATCTTTGGAATGGATGGCTCATGCTACCTGGCATCCTCTCAGGTCCAAGCTTGGAGTGATATCTTACCGTCTCCGGTCCAATCTTTGGAATGAATGGCTCATGCTACCTGGCATCCTCTCAGGTCCAAGCTTGGAGTGATATCTTACCATCTCCGGTCCAATCTTTGGAATGAATGGCTCATGCTACCTGGCATCCTCTCAGGTCCAAGCTTGGAGTGATATCTTACCATCTCTGGTCCAATCTTTGGAATGAATGGCTCATGCTACCTGGCATCCTCTCAGGTCCAAGCTCGGATTGATATCTTACCATCTCCGGTCCAATCTTTGGAATGAATGGCTCATGCTACCTGGCATCCTCTCAGGTCCAAGCTCGGAGTGATATCTTACCGTCTCCGGTCCAATCTTTGGAATGAATGGCTCATGCTACCTGGCATCCTCTCAGGTCCAAGCTCGGAGTGATATCTTACTATCTCCGGTCCAATCTTTGGAATGAATGGCTCATGCTACCTGGCATCCTCTCAGGTCCAAGCTTGGAGTGATATCTTACCGTCTCCGGTCCAATCTTTGGAATGAATGGCTCATGCTACCTGGCATCCTCTCAGGTCCAAGCTCGGAGTGATATCTTACCGTCTCTGGTCCAATCTTTGGAATGAATGGCTCATGCTACCTGGCATCCTCTCAGGTCCAAGCTTGGAGTGATATCTTACCGTCTCTGGTCCAATCTTTGGAATGAATGGCTTATGCTACCTGGCATCCTCTCAGGTCCAAGCTTGGAGTGATATCTTACCGTCTCCGGTCCAATCTTTGGAATGAATGGCTCATGCTACCTGGCGTCCTCTCAGGTCCAAGCTTGGAGTGATATCTTACCGTCTCCGGTCCAATCTTTGGAATGAATGGCTCATGCTACCTGGCATCCTCTCAGGTCCAAGCTTGGAGTGATATCTTACCATCTCTGGTCCAATCTTTGGAATGAATGGCTCATGCTACCTGGCCACCTATTCATGTAGTTACCTTGCCACCCCAAGGATCCTGCCAGGTCCAATCTCAAAGCAATATCAACTATTTTTGGTCCGTAGTTGGAAAGTGTTGCTCACGCTACCTGAGTACCTATGTCTACCACCTTGCCACCCCAATGATTCATCTCCGGACAGAGTTGTCTCTTGTGGCCGTATTCTTATTGCTGCTGTTGGAGGGCACCACAGTTGACACCCACTTTCCTTCCCCAAGCCCACGGGAAGACACTTTTTTTCCCAGAAAGAAAACATGTAAGGATTTTGAGGGCTGCTAGGAGCAGTTTTTCCTAATTTTCTGGGCCCGCTGTCTTGTCAGTCAAGGCCGCCAGGAGCTTCCCAAGTCCTCCTACACAATTCTGCATCATCTGCTTCTCTGTAATACACACTTTTTGGAGTCTGGATCTGATTTCTGGTTGCAGTTCCTCGAGATGAGCTACCGACCCCGACATTGAAGTGTTAATTGTGGGCAATGCGTGTGGCTTGTTTGTGTGTTGGGTAGAGGTGTAGTGTGTGGGTGATGGGTGTACGCTGTGTGGGTGATGGGTGCTGTGTGTACGCTGTGTGGGTGATGGGTGCTGGTGGTACGCTGTGTGGGTGATGGGTGCTCGGTGTACACTGTGTGGGTGATGGGTGCTCGGTGTACGGTGTGTGGGTGATGGGTGCTCGATGTACGCTGTGTGGGTGATGGGTGCTGGGTGTACGCTGTGTGGGTGATGGGTGCTGTGTGTACGCTGTGTGGGTGATGGGTGCTGGTGGTACGCTGTGTGGGTGATGGGTGCTCGGTGTACACTGTGTGGGTGATGGGTGCTCGGTGTACGGTGTGTGGGTGATGGGTGCTCGATGTACGCTGTGTGGGTGATGGGTGCTGGATGTACGCTGTGTGGGTGATGGGTGCTGTGTGTACGGTGTGTGGGTGATGGGTGCTCGGTGTACGCTGTGTGGGTGATGGGTGCTGGATGTACGCTGTGTGGGTGATGGGTGTACGCTGTGTGGGTGATGGGTGCTCGGTGTACGGTGTGTGGGTGATGGGTGCTGTGTGTACGGTGTGTGGGTGATGGGTGCTGTGTGTACGGTGTGTGGGTGATGGGTGCTGGGTGTACGGTGTGTGGGTGATGGGTGCTCGGTGTACGGTGTGTGGGTGATGGGTGCTCGGTGTACGCTGTGTGGGTGATGGGTGCTGGGTGTACGGTGTGTGGGTGATGGGTGCTGGGTGTACGGTGTGTGGGTGATGGGTGCTCAGTGTACGCTGTGTGGGTGATGGGTGCTGGGTGTACGCTGTGTGGGTGATGGGTGCTGGGTGTACGCTGTGTGGGTGATGGGTGCTGGGTGTACGCTGTGTGGGTGATGGGTGTGCAGTAGGTACTCTGTCAGGATGATGTGTATTCTATGTGTGGGTGTTGCTGTTATGTATCATTACTGTGCATGAGTCTTATGTGAAGGTTTTTTAGGTTGCTCTGTAGACAGGTCCCCATGCTGGGGGCGGGTTGCTCTGTAGACAGGTCCCCATGCTGGGGGCGGGTTGCTCTGTAGACAGGTCCCCATGCTGGGGGCGGGTTGCTCTGTAGACAGGTCCCCATGCTGGGGGCGGGTTGCTCTGTAGACAGGTCCCCATGCTGGGGGCGGGTTGCTCTGTAGACAGGTCCCCATGCTGGGGGCGGGTTGCTCTGTAGACAGGTCCTCATGCTGGGGGAGGGTTGCTCTGCAGACATGTCCTCATGCTGGGGGAGGGTTGCTCTGTAGACAGGTCCTCATGCTGGGGGAGGGTTGCTCTGTAGACAGGTCCTCATGCTGGGGGAGGGTTGCTCTGTAGACAGGTCCTCATGCTGGGGGCGGGTTGCTCTGTAGACAGGTCCTCATGCTGGGGGAGGGTTGCTCTGTAGACAGGTCCTCATGCTGGGGGCGGGTTGCTCTGTAGACAGGTCCTCAGCCTGGGGGCGGGTTGCTCTGTAGACAGGTCCTCATGTTGGGGGCGGGTTGTTCTGTAGACAGGTCCTCATGCTGGGGGCGGGTTGTTCTGTAGACAGGTATTCAGGCTGGGGGAGGGTTGCTCTGTAGACAGGTCCTCAGGCTGGGGGAGGGTTGCTCTGTAGACAGGTCCTCAGCCCGGGGGCGGGTTGCTCTGTAGACAGGTCCTCAGCCTGGGGGCGGGTTGCTCTGTAGACAGGTCCTCATGCTGGGGGCGGGTTGCTCTGTAGACAGGTCTTCATGCTGGGGGAGGGTTGCTCTGTAGACAGGTCCTCATGCTGGGGGAGGGTTGCTCTGTAGACAGGTCCTCATGCTGGGGGCGGGTTGCTCTGTAGACAGGTCCTCAGCCTGGGGGCAAGTTGCTCTGTAGACAGGTCCTCAGCCTCGGGGAGGGTTGTTCTGTAGACAGGTCCTCATGCTGGGGGAGGGTTGCTCTGTAGACAGGTCCTCATGCTGGGGGCGGGTTGCTCTGTAGACAGGTCTTCAGGCTGGGGGCGGGTTGCTCTGTAGACAGGTCCTCATGCTGGGGGAGGGTTGCTCTGTAGACAGGTCCTCATGCTGGGGGCGGGTTGCTCTGTAGACAGGTCCTCATGCTGGGGGAGGGTTGCTCTGTAGACAGGTCCTCATCCTGGGGGAGGGTTGCTCTGTAGACAGGTCCTCATGCTGGGGGAGGGTTGCTCTGTAGACAGGTCCTCAGCCTGGGGGTGGGTTGCTCTGTAGACAGGTCCTCATGCTGGGGGTGGGTTGCTCTGTAGACAGGTCCTCATGCTGGGGGCGGGTTGCTCTGTAGACAGGTCCTCATGCTGGGGGTGGGTTGCTCTGTAGACAGGTCCTCATGCTGGGGGTGGGTTGCTCTGTAGACAGGTCCTCATGCTGGGGGTGGGTTGCTCTGTAGACAGGTCCTCATGCTGGGGGTGGGTTGCTCTGTAGACAGGTCCTCATGCTGGGGGTGGGTTGCTCTGTAGACAGGTCCTCATGCTGGGGGTGGGTTGCTCTGTAGACAGGTCCTCATGCTGGGGGTGGGTTGCTCTGTAGACAGGTCCTCATGCTGGGGGTAGGTTGCTCTGTAGACAGGTCCTCAGCCTGGGGGAGGGTTGCTCTGTAGACAGGTCCTCAGGCTGGGGGAGGGTTGCTCTGTAGACAGGTCCTCAGCCTGGGGGTAGGTTGCTCTGTAGACAGGTCCTCATGCTGGGGGTGGGTTGCTCTGTAGACAGGTCCTCATGGTGGGGGTAGGTTGCTCTGTAGACAGGTCCTCAGGCTGGGGGAGGGTTGCTCTGTAGACAGGTCCTCATGCTGGGGGCACAGTTTACAAAGCTTCTCAGATCACTCACTGTGTTCATTCAGAAGAGCAGCTGGAGGGAGGGAGAGGAGGAGAAGCCGGCAGCGCTGCAACAAGACGATTGTTGTCTGCAATAAAGCAGTAAAGTCGCTCCCCCTACTCGGCCGGTGCCCGGGCCCCCTGTTTGCCCAGGCCCAGTACAATAGGGCCAGATGTAGTGCCTTATCAGCGGTCCTGGTGCATGGGGTGATTAGGGAGTGCCCAGGCACTCCCCCTGCACACGCCTACGGTCATACATCTGTCAGTCTGCAGGAAGCTCAGAGAGGAGAAATGAAACGTTTTCTATTTTCCATGCTAGTTGTTAATGGAAGCTCCTCCCCCTCCCCCACTGGTTCATGGATCCTGTGATGTGAAATTTGCACATACCATATATACATATTATAGAGGAGGGGGGGGGGAGTGAAGGGCACCTACCTGTAAGTGAAGGGTGTGACGGGAGTGACTTTGGGTGGGGGGCCCATGGAACACAGCTCACTTTGGAGAGGTGGGGAGACCCCTGCCTCAGCTCCCCATATCCGTCTTATGTGTAAGTCACCCTGTGCCTGTTAGGGGTACAGGGTGATCTGTCCTAATATTGGGGGGGCTTTGTCTCAGACTGTGTAGACGTGTCTAGGAGATAGGTGGGGTGGGGGTTGTTTAATGTCATGTGCAATAGCTTGGTGGGGGGTGTCTCCAGCAGCCCTCCCTCCTGATGGGACTGTCTGTTGGTGTGTCTCTTGTTACCAAGTGTAGATTGCCCCGCCCTGTGTCATTATGCAGGGAGGGGGGATTGCCCCGCCCTGTGTCATTATGCAGGGAGGGGGGATTGCCCCGCCCTGTGTCATTATGCAGGGAGGGGGGAGTGTCCCCTGAGTGTATATATCTTGTATCTGTGTTCAAATAAACTAGTCTACTTCCTGGTTTACTTCAAGACTGGTGCTGTCTCCTCTTGTATGGTCAGCGGTGGGGTCCATGGTCAGTGTTCGGACGGGGAAGCGAGAGTCTACCGGAAATACCCGAGTGTAGTCTGGGGTCCGATTCCGTTACATTGGTGTAGTCTGGGGTCCAGTTCCGTTACATTGGTGTAGTCTGGGGTCCGGTTCCGTTACATTGGTGTAGTCTGGGGTCTGGTTCCGTTACATTGGTGTAGTCTGGGGTCCGGTTCCGTTACATTGGTGTAGTCTGGGGTCCGATTCCGTTACATTGGTGTAGTCTGGGGTCCAGTTCCGTTACATTGGTGTAGTCTGGGGTCCGGTTCCGTTACATTGGTGTAGTCTGGGGTCCGGTTCCGTTACATTGGTGTAGTCTGGGGTTCAGTTCCGTTACATTGGTGTAGTCTGGGGTCCGGTTCCGTTACATTGGTGTAGTCTGGGGTCCGGTTCCGTTACATTGGTGTAGTCTGGGGTCCAGTTCCGTTACATTGGTGTAGTCTGGGGTCCGGTTCCGTTACATTGGTGTAGTCTGGGGTCCGGTTCCGTTACATTGGTGTAGTCTGGGGTCCGGTTCCGTTACATTGGTGTAGTCTGGGGTCCGGTTCCGTTACATTGGTGTAGTCTGGGGTCCGGTTCCGTTACATTGGTGTAGTCTGGGGTCCGGTTCCGTTACATTGGTGTAGTCTGGGGTCCGGTTCCGTTACATTGGTGTAGTCTGGGGTCCGGTTCCGTTACATTGGTGTAGTCTGGGGTCCGGTTCCGTTACATTGGTGTAGTCTGGGGTCCGGTTCCGTTACATTGGTGTAGTCTGGGGTCCGGTTCCGTTACATTGGTGTAGTCTGGGGTCCGGTTCCGTTACATTGGTGTAGTCTGGGGTCCGGTTCCGTTACATTGGTGTAGTCTGGGGTCCGGTTTCGTTACATTGGTGTAGTCTGGGGTCCGGTTCCGTTACATTGGTGTAGTCTGGGGTCCGGTTCCGTTACATTGGTGTAGTCTGGGGTCCGGTTCCGTTACATTGGTGTAGTCTGGGGTCCGGTTCCGTTACATTGGTGTAGTCTGGGGTCCGGTTCCGTTACATTGGTGTAGTCTGGGGTCCGGTTCCGTTACATTGGTGTAGTCTGGGGTCCGGTTCCGTTACATTGGTGTAGTCTGGGGTCCGGTTCCGTTACATTGGTGTAGTCTGGGGTCCAGTTCCGTTACATTGGTGTAGTCTGGGGTCCAGTTCCGTTACATTGGTGTAGTCTGGGGTCCAGTTCCGTTACATTGGTGTAGTCTGGGGTCCGGTTCCGTTACATTGGTGTAGTCTGGGGTCCGGTTCCGTTACATTGGTGTAGTCTGGGGTCCGGTTCCGTTACATTGGTGTAGTCTGGGGTCCGGTTCCGTTACATTGGTGTAGTCTGGGGTCCAGTTCCGTTACATTGGTGTAGTCTGGGGTCCGGTTCCGTTACATTGGTGTAGTCTGGGGTCCAGTTCCGTTACATTGGTGTAGTCTGGGGTCCGGTTCCGTTACATTGGTGTAGTCTGGGGTCCGGTTCCGTTACATTGGTGTAGTCTGGGTTGGTTCCGTTACATTGGTGGCAGCGGTGGGATTGTGCTTCCTGGCTGTGAACACGTCCAAACCACCACCGGGATCCAAGATCAGGAAAGGAGACGTCGGTCACCCCAGTGGAGATATGGACCTGGCATCAGAGTTCCCGGGGTTGCTGCGGATCGTTCTTGCACCATACCCCAGGACTGTGTCTACGGATGAGTACCTGGAGCTCAGGCAGCAGATTTGGGAGGTGCTTTGGAGTGGAGCCCTCTAGGTTGCTGGTATGGACAAGGGCAAGTGCTATCCAACCCCAGGGGAACGGGCCAGAGACCATCGGAAGTTACGGATGCCATTCCTGGGAGAGCGACCCCAGGAGCAATGGGTGACTGAGTTGGACAGGCTGGTCCAGCAGGAGATAGAGCTGGACAACCGATATCGGGCTCTGCAATGGTACGCAGAGCAGAAATATTTAGGGGTGACAGCAGAATGCTCTCCGGAGGGATATGACTTTGGTGGTCCTGGATTGCTGTGGGAGAGCCTTACAGATCATTTTGTGTTTGGCGATGAAGGAGAACCTACCCTGGAGGACCTGCGAGAAGACAGAGAGGCTATGTTTGGTCTCACAGAGGTCTCAGAGCTTGAACCAGAACGGGAATACCTACTGATGAAAGAACAGGATCTGGAAAGGGCATACAGGCAACTGCTAAAACATGTTCGGCAGTATGCCCAAGAATCGGCAGTGGAAATTCCAGAGCTTGCCGTCCCCAAACCTGAAGTGCTGACAAAAGGGCAGAGCTCTGCTAGCCTCTGCCCAGCACTGGTAACATCTTCTGGGTTCCAAGGACAGGAGATGGTGAGCCCCTATCCCCAGACACCAGTTCCAGAGACTGGGGATTTGATTGACTTTTCTGCTGAGGAGGAACCAGCCGGTGCGCCATCAGCAGAAGTGCTGGCCTCAGGGCATGGCGTGGTTGACCTCTGCCCACAACAATCAGCACCGCAGGAGCTACAGGAAGAGGATGCAATCGGCACCTCACAACGGCAGCTTGAGCTGATGGCCGTGGATGGGACTTCGGTCTCCACTGACACAACCCCAGAAAAGGGTCTGGCATTGGGACAGGAGGGTGTCAGCCGTACTTTGCGAACACCGGGGGGTGTCCATCAAGTCAAAGTGGAGGAGACTACAGTCACCACCTGGATACCCCAGGGATGCTGGGCAGTCGGCCCAGATCCCCCACAACATGATGGAGTCGGCCCAGATCCCCAACAGAATGATGGAGTTGGACCGGCCACCCTGTCTTCCCTCCCAACAGCTGAGAGGACTTCAGGGAGAAGGACCAGCCCGTACTTCTCCCCAGCGGCGGGTATGTTCTACGGGAGAGGCAGAGGTTGGCTGGGTGAGCAATGCTTGGTGTTGGACCATTTGCTTGGGGTACTGTGTGGGTGCTGGCATTGGGGGACTGGAAGTACAGACTAACTTCGGAGTCCACCCATCTGGGGTTTCCTCCTGCGTTAGTCTCCTGCCGAAAGGGGAGATATGTGACGGGAGTGACTTTGGGTGGGGGGCCCATGGAACACAGCTCACTTTGGAGAGGTGGGGAGACCCCTGTCTCAGCTCCCCATATCCGTCTTATGTGTAAGTCACCCTGTGCCTGTTAGGGGTACAGGGTGATCTGTCCTAATATTGTGTGGGGGTTGACTCAGACTGTGTAGACATGTCTAGGAGATAGGTGGGGGTTGTGGATTGTTTGGTGTTGTTTGGTTGCATCCCATTGTTCTATTGTTTGTCTTGCTTGGGAGAAAACTATTATGGGATGTATGTGTTTATGTGTATTGGCTTGGTGGGGGGTGTCTCCAGCAGTCCTCCCTCCTGATGGGACAGTCTGCTGGTGTGAAGTTTGAATACCTGTGTGTCTCTTGTTACTAAATGTAGATTGCCCCGCCCTGTGTCATTATGCAGGGAGGGGGGAGTGTCCCCTGAGTGTATATATCTTGTATCTGTGTTCAAATAAACTAGTCTACTTCCTGGTTTACTTCAAGACTGGTGTTGTCTAGTCTTGTATGGTCGGCTTTGGTGTCTGTGGTCGGTGTTCGGACAGGGAAGCGGTATTCTAACGGAAGTGCCCAAGCGTAGTCTGGGTCAGTTCCGTTACAAAGGGCACCTCCCACTGACCATCATTGGTGTCAGTGGGAGGAATAGTGCCCCATCGTTGGTGTCAGTGGGAGGAATAGTGCCCCATCGTTGGTGTCGGCGGGAGGAACAGTGCCCCATCGTTGGTGTCGGCGGGAGGAATAGTGCCCCATCATTGGTGTCGGCGGGAGGAACAGTGCCCCATCATTGGTGTCAGTGGGAGGAATAGTGCCCCATCATTGGTGTCAGCGGGAGGAACAGTTCCCCATCGTTGGTGTTGGCGGGAGGAACAGTTCCCCATCGTTGGTGTCAGCGGGAGGAACAGTTCCCCATCGTTGGTGTCGGCGGGAGGAATAGTGCCCCATCATTGGTGTCAGCGGGAGGAATCGTGCCCCATCATTGGTGTCAGCGGGAGGAATCGTGCCCCATCATTGGTGTCAGCGGGAGGAATCGTGCCCCATCATTGGTGTCAGTGGGAGGAATAGTGCCCCATCATTGGTGTCAGTGGGAGGAATAGTGCCCCATCATTGGTGTCGGCGGGAGGAATCGTGCCCCATCATTGGTGTCAGCGGGAGGAATCGTGCCCCATCATTGGTGTCAGTGGATGGAATGCTCCCTCAAGGGCCACATCTGGCCCATGGGCTGTCGTAGACCGCTGATCTAACACCACAGAATACGGAGCGGAGCGCATCTCCGCCTTCTACATCCATTGTAATTAAATATATAAATAATAAAAAAACCTCAGAAAATAAATGAATGGCGGCCAACACGGCGCAGGAATGCAGACAATAAATAATGAACGTGGACATGAGGGAAGACGGCGCTGAAATCTCACTTTTCATGCGAGGACTGCGAATTGCAACTTGTTATCACAGAGCGCCATCCAGTGGTGGTGTTTGGAAACAACACCAAGACCCCACTGTTGGCCCAATGAAGTACCGAGGGGGGGGGGGAGTTTAATCGTGGAAAAGGGGTTCATTCACATTTATTATATATATACACATACTGTGTTGCCCGCCGCCCCTAAAAAGTAAAAGTACTGCTAACATCACATACATGCAGTGTGTATATATATATAATGCATGTCTAACAAATGATGACGGATCTGCATGTTCATGAGGGAAAGAAGGATTTGATCCCCTATCATTCAGCAGGATTTCTGGCTCCCAGGTGTCTCTCATACAGGTAACAAGCTGAGATTAGAAGCAGTCTCTTAAAGGGAGTGCTGCTAATCTCATTGTGTTACCTGTATAAAAGACACCTGTCCACAGGAGCCATCAAACCATCAGATTCCAAACTCTCCACCATGGCAAAGACCAAAGAGCTGTCCAAGGAGGTCAGGGACAAGATGGTAGACCTACACAAGGCTGGACTGGGCTACCAAACTATGGCCAAGCAGCTTGGTGAGAAGGTGACAACAGTTGGTGCAATCATTCACAAATGGAAGAAACACAAAACAAGTGTCAGTCTCTCTAGGTCTGGTGCACCATGCAAGATCTCACCTCGTGGAGTGTCAATGATCATGAGAACAGTGAGGAATCATCCCAGAGCTACACGTGAGGATCTTGTCAATGATCTCCAGGCAGCTGGGACCACAGTCACCAAGAAAACAATTGGTAACACACTACGCCGACAAGGACTGAAATCCTGCAGTGCCCGCACGGTCCCTCTGCTCAAGAAAGCACATGTCCAGGCCCGTCTGAAGTCTGCCACTGAACATCTGAATGATGCCGAGGAGGACTGGTGGGAAGTGTTGTGGTCAGAGGAGACCAAAATCCAGCTCTTTGGCATCAACTCAACTCGCCATGTTTGGAGGAGGAGGAATGCTGCCTATGACCCCAAGAACACCATCCCAACTGTGAAACATGGTGGTGGAAACATTCTGCTTTAGGGGTGTTTTTCTGCTAAGGGGACAGGACAACTGCACCGCATCAAAGGGACGATGGACGGGGCAATGTACCCTCAAATCTTGGGTGAGAACCTTCTTCCCTCAGCCAGGGCATTGAAAATGGGTGGTGAATGGGTGTTCCAGCATGACAATGACCCAAAACACACGGCCAAGGCAACAAAGGAGCGGCTCAAGAAGAAGCACATTATGGTCCTGGAGTGGCCTAGCCAGTCTCCACACCTTCATCCGATGGAAAATCTGTGGAGGGAGCTGAAAGTTCGAGTTGCCAAACATCAGCCACCAAACCTTCATGACTTGGAGAGGATCTGCCAAGAGGAGTGGGCCAAAATCCCTCCTGAGATGTGTGCGAACCTGGGGGCCAACTCCAGGAAACGTCTGACCTCTGTGATTGCCAACAAGGGATTGGCCACCAAGTACTAAGTCATGTTTTGTGAAGGGGATCAAATCCTTCTTTCCCTCATGAACATGCAGATCCGTCATCATTTGTTAGACTCATTTCTGCTGAATTTGTTGTTGTATTCTGTCTCTCAGTGTTACACCGAACATTCCATTGTTAGACCGATCATTTCTGTGTGAGGGGCGAACATTCCATTGTTAGACCGATCATTTCTGTGTGAGGGGCGAACATTCCATTGTTAGACCGATCATTTCTGTGTGAGGGGCGAACATTCCATTGTTAGACCGATCGTTTCTGTGTGAGGGGCGAACATTCCATTGTTAGACCGATCGTTTCTGTGTGAGGGGCGAACATTCCATTGTTAGACCGATCATTTCTGTGTGAGGGGCGAACATTCCATTGTTAGACCGATCATTTCTGTGTGAGGGGCGAACATTCACCATCAGAGGGGAGCAAATACGCATTTCCTTCACTGTATATCTGCCTTCCCTCACCGACATGATAATGAAATTACTAAATAAAACGCTTCTGTTTCCATTCCATATCTTATTTTAGATCCAGTGATGTCATCACTGGGCCTCTGTGCTTCTCTATGCCATGCAAGCAGATCGTGGCTGGTGGGAGGGGCTGGACATGGCTTCCTGAAAACATCCCAGCCCTCGGCCTCCTTTCGAAGAGCCCCTGATGCAGGCAGTGGGAGGAGTTATGCAAATATCCCCATGTCCTAGGGGGTCATGTGAAGCATCACGTATGGAACATACAGGGAAGCGACGCCTGTCGCAGTTTGGCGGTTTCACGGGCGCGATCTTTAGGGTTTGACATGTTGGGTGTCTATGTACTCGGCTCAGCCACATCTTTTATATTTTACCCCCCAAAATCGGGTCATTTATTGCGTCCGTGCACCCTGCGGGTAACATCGGCGTATTTTTAACCGCGACTCTGTAGACTGTCGCGCTCATGCCGTGTGACATGAAATATTGGAGCCGCCACCATTTTGTTCTCCAGGGTCTCTGCTATCAGGAAATATCAGTCAGTGATGGGAAATGATTTGTATATAGAAGGAGGAGACCGGCTCCGCACGGGAAGGGTGGGAGGAGACCGGCTCCGCACGGGAAGGGTGGGAGGAGTCCGGCTCCGCACGGGAAGGGTGGGAGGAGTCCCGCATTCTTCTATTGTCGCCTTCAAATCCAGCGCTGAGCCGAGGGATCCCCGGGAGGGGCGTGGTCTTCATCTGTTAGGACGGGGTGGGGGCGGGAACCATGGGAGGAGCCAGTCTTTCCAGTGACAGGCGGTGGGCAGGATCAGTAGAAAGAAGGGAGAGGCGAAGGGCGGAGTGTGTGAGGGAAAGGGCGGGCTTAGTGGTTCGCAATGCGTTGGGAGGGCGGGGCCAGCGTCTTTCCCGCCTCCCTAAGGCGCTCGGCACTTTCCGGCGGTTGGAGGTTTCCATGGAGACACTTCCGGGCGGCAGAGACGAGTGAGGAGAGTAGGATGGCGAGAGCCGGGGGAGGCAAGGTGAGAGAACAAGGAAGAGAGGGGGGGACATCTGCAGGGAGAGGGTGACATCTGGGGAGTCAAGGAAGGCAGAGGGTGACATCTGGGGAGTCAAGGAAGGGAGAGGGTGACATCTGGGGGGGACAAGGAAGGGAGAGGGTGACATCTGGGGGGGACAAGGAAGGGAGAGGGTGACATCTGGGGGGGACAAGGAAGGGAGAGGGTGACATCTGGGGGGGACAAGGAAGGGAGAGGGTGACATCTGGGGGGGACAAGGTAGGGTGACATCTGGGGGGGACAAGGAAGGAAGAGGGTGACATCTGGGGGGGACAAGGAAGGGAGAGGGTGACATCTGGGGGGGACAAGGAAGGGAGAAGATGACATCTGGGGGGACAAGGTAGGGTGATATCTGGGGGGGCAAGGGGGGAGAGGGTGACATCTAGGGGGGGAGAGGGTGACATCTGGGGGGGACAAGGGGGGAGAGGGTGACATCTGGGGGGGACAAGGGGGGAGAGGGTGACATCTGGGGGGGACAAGGGGGGAGAGGGTGACATCTGGGGGGACAAGGAGGGAGAGGGTGACATCTAGGGGGGACAAGGGGGGAGAGGGTGACATCTGGGGGGGACAAGGGGGGAGAGGGTGACATCTGGGGGGGACAAGGGGGGAGAGGGTGACATCTAGGGGGGACAAGGGGGGAGAGGGTGACATCTAGGGGGGACAAGGGGGGAGAGGGTGACATCTAGGGGGGACAAGGGGGGAGAGGGTGACATCTAGGGGGGACAAGGGGGGAGAGGGTGACATCTGGGGGGGACAAGGGGGGAGAGGGTGACATCTAGGGGGGAGAATGTAGGGGCAGTTGACTTGAGAGTCGGGTGATCTCAAGGTGTAGCTGGGAGTGGCGCTTTTGGGGGAATGAGGCTGCTGTGACGTTGATCCGAGTGGGGGGAGTTCTGGTATCGGGGTGGGGAGTGGTGAGGCTGCTGTGATCCGATTGGATAATTCCTGTCATGTGATGTTTCAGATCGCCTTATCTGGGAGGATTTCAGTTCCGGTCCGACCCCTGAGCAATAGGAAGAGGTAGCTATCCGCCGTCCACAGGACCCCCATTACCCTCCCCCCCCCCCATCACTCATCTTTCTTCTCTCCACAGGACCGCCACCAGGAAGATCTCCACCACCTCCGCTGACTCCGGGTACTCCCTGTGCTCCACCGACTCCGAGGACCAGGTCAGAGTAATAATAATACTGATCACGTGACCAGGTCAGAGTAATAATACTGATCACGTGACCAGGTAGTGGGGGGAGTTCAGGTCACAGTAATAATACTGATCACGTGACCAGGTCAGAGTAATAATACTGATCACGTGACCAGGTAGTGGGGGGAGTTCAGGTCAGAGTAATAATACTGATCACGTGACCAGGTCAGAGTAATAATACTGATCACGTGACCAGGTCAGAGTAATAATAATACTGATCACGTGACCAGGTCAGAGTAATGACGACACTGATCACGTGACCAGGTCAGAGTAATGACGACACTGATCACGTGACCAGGTCAGAGTAATGACGACACTGATCATGTGACCAGGTCACAGGACTCTCATTGGATGTCCCCGCAGTTGTTTTATCAGAGCTGAATGGTCTGATTTATGATGAGTTTCTCTTTTCTGATTGGACCGTAGTCAGTGCAGATTCCTGGCTGATCTTCGCTCTCATTGCAGGTTTTGGTCATCAATAAAGGTCTGGATCGATGTGCGGCTTTATTACAGGACATCCTGCATTGCGAGGCGCGAGGTACGGACTCCTCCCCCTCCACACACTTCATGGATCTTCTCAGGAGGTCGAACAGTCAGATTGTACCTCCGGCCCCCCCTCCCCCCTGAAATGTCCCCCATGTTGTCATGTTACAGTGTATTCTCCCCCCCCCCCCATGTTGTCATGTTACAATGTATTCTCCCCCCCCCCCCATGTTGTCATGTTACAATGTATTCTCCCCCCCCCCCCCCCATGTCATGTTACGATGTGTCTCCCCCTCCCCA
Organism: Staurois parvus; assembly: GCF_062004578.1. Lineage (NCBI taxonomy): Eukaryota > Metazoa > Chordata > Amphibia > Anura > Ranidae > Staurois > Staurois parvus. The sequence goes on from NW_028320555.1 coordinate 113,429, forward strand.
GGAATGTCCCCCATGTCATGTTACAATGTATTCCCCCTCCCCCCTGAAAGGTCCCCCATGTTGTCATGTTACGATGTACTCCCCCCTCCCCCCGAAATGCCCCCCATGTTGTCATGTTACAATGTATCCTCCCCCCCATGTTGTCATGTTACAATGTATCCTCCCCCCCATGTTGTCATGTTACAATGTATCCTCCCCCCCATGTTGTCATGTTACAATGTATCCTCCCCCCCCATGTTGTCATGTTACAATGTATTTATCGGGATTGGATGTGATGGACCAACACAAAGTGGCACATAATTGTGAAGTGGAAGGAAAATGAGAAATGGTTTCCAACATTTGTGGCCAATAAATCTGTGAAAAGTGCGGCGGCATTTGTATTCAGCCGCCTTCACTCTGATCCCCCTAACTAAAATCTAGTGGAACCAATTGCCTTCAGAAGTCACCTGATTAGTACATAGAGTCCCCCTGTGTGTCATGTGATCTCAGGATAAATCCAGCTGTTCTGTGAAGCCCTCAGAGGTTTGTTAGAGAACATTAGTGAACAAACAGCATCATGAAGGCCAAGGAACACACCAGACGGGTCAGGGATAAAGTTGTGGAGAAGTGTAAAGCAGGGTTAGGTTATAAAGCAATCTCCCAAGCTTTGCCCATCTCACGGAGCACTGTGTTCAATCCATCATCCGAAAATGGGAAGAGTACGGCACAACTGCCAACCTACCAAGACATGGCCGTCCACCTAAACTGACCGGCCGGGCAAGGAGAGCATTCATCAGAGAAGCAGCCTAGAGGCCCATGGGAACTGTGGAGGAGCTGCAGAGATCACAGCTCAGGGGGGAGAATCTGTCCTCAGGACAACTATTAGTCGTCAATCCACAAATCTGGCCTTTATAGAAGAGTGACAAGAAGAAGCCATTGTTGGAGGAAAGCCATAAGAAGTCCCGTTTGCAGTTTGTGAGAAGCCATGTGGGGGACACAGCAAACATGTGGAAGAAGGGGCTCTGGTCAGAGGAGACCAACATGGGACCAAAACGCTGTGTGTGGTGGAAAACTAACACTGCCCATCACCTTGTACACACCATCCCCACCGTGAAACATGGTGGTGGCAGCATCATGTGGTGGGGAGGCTTTTCTACAGCAGGGACAGGGAAGCTGGTCAGAGTTGATGGGAAGATGGATGGAGCCAAATACAGGGCAATCTTAGAAGAAAACCTGTTAGACTCTGCAGAAGACTTGAGACCGGGGCGGAGGTTCCCCTTCCAGCAGGACAACGACCCGAAACATCCAGCCAGAGCTACAATGGAATGGTTCCCATCAAAGCATCTTCATGTGTTAGAATGGCCCAGTCACAGTCCAGACCCAAATCCAATGGAGAATCTGTGGCCAGACCTGAAAATTGCTGTTCCCAGACGCCCTCCATCCAATCTGACAGCTTGAGGGATTCTGCAAAGAAGAACGGGCAGAAATGTCCCTCTCTAGATGTGCAAAGAGACATCCCCAAAAAGACTTACAGCTGGAATGGCAGCCAAAGGGGGTCCTACAAAGTATTGACTCCGGGGGGCCGAATACAAATCCCACCACACTTCTCACAGATTTATTGGTCACAAATGTTGGAAACCATTTCTCATTTTCCTTCCACTTCCCAATTATGAGCCACTTTGTGTCGGTCCATCACATCCAATCCTGATAAGTACATTGTAACAACATGGGGGGGGGGAATACATTGTAACATGACAACATGGGGGGTATTTCAGGGGGGAGGGGAATACATTGTAACATGACAACATGGGGAGTATTTCGGGGGGGAGGGGAATACATTGTAACATGACAACATGGGGGTATTTCGGGGGGGAGGGGAATACATTGTAACATGACAACATGGGGGGTATTTCGGGGGGGAGGGGAATACATTGTAACATGACAACATGGGGGACATTTCAGGGGGGAGGGGATACATTGTAACATGACAGCATGGGGGACATTTCGGGGGGGAGCGGGAATACATTGTAACATGACAACATGGGGGACATTTCGGGGGGGGATACATTGTAACATGACAACATGGGGGACATTTTGGGGGGAGCGGGAATACATTGTAACATGACAACATGGGGGACATTTCGGGGGGGGGGATACATTGTAACATGACAACATGGGGACATTTCGGGGGGGAGCGGGAATACATTGTAACATGACAACATGGGGGACATTTCGGGGGGGAGCGGGAATACATTGTAACATGACAACATGGGGGACATTTCGGGGGGGGATACATTGTAACATGACAACATGGGGGACATTTTGGGGGGGGAGCGGGAATACATTGTAACATGACAACATGGGGGACATTTCGGGGGGGGGGATACATTGTAACATGACAACATGGGGGACATTTCGGGGGGGGGGATACATTGTAACATGACAACATGGGGGGGATACATTGTAACATGACAACATGGGGGGTATTTCAGGGGGGAGGTGAATACATTGTAACATGACAACATGGGGGGTATTTCGGGGGGGAGGGGAATACATTGTAACATGACAACATGGGGGACATTTCAGGGGGGAGGGGAATACATTGTAACATGACAACATGGGGGACATTTCGGGGGGGGGGGAGGGGGAATACATTGTAACATGACAACATGGGGGACATTTCGGGGGGGGGGGATACATTGTAACATGACAACATGGGGGACATTTCGGGGGGGGGGATACATTGTAACATGACAACATGGGGGACATTTCGGGGGGGGGGGGATACATTGTAACATGACAACATGGGGGACATTTTGGGGGGGGGGATACATTGTAACATGACAACATGAGGGGGGGGGGGGAGAATACATTGTAACATGACAACATGGGGGACATTTCAGGGGGGAGGGGAATACATTGTAACATGACAACATGGGGGACATTTCGGGGGGGATACATTGTAACATGACAACATGAGGGGGAGAATACATTGTAACATGACAACATGGGGGACATTTCAGGGGGGGAGGGGAATACATTGTAACATGACAACATGGGGGACATTTCAGGGGGGGAGGGGAATACATTGTAACATGACAACATGGGGGACATTTCAGGGGGGGAGGGGAATACATTGTAACATGACAACATGAGGGGGAGAATACATTGTAACATGACAACATGGGGGACATTTCAGGGGGGAGGGGGAATACATTGTAACATGACAACATGGGGGACATTTCTGGGGGGAGGGGAGTACATTGTAACATGACAACATGGGGGACATTTCTGGGGGGAGGGGAGTACATTGTAACATGACAACATGGGGGACATTTCGGGGGGGAGGGGAATACATTGTAACATGACAACATGGGGGACATTTCTGGGGGGAGGGGAATACATTGTAACATGACAACATGGGGGGACATTTCAGGGGGGGGGGGAATAGATTGTAACATGACAACATGGGGGACATTTCTGGGGGGAGGGGAGTACATTGTAACATGACAACATGGGGGACATTTCTGGGGGGAGGGGAGTACATTGTAACATGACAACATGGGGGACATTTCGGGGGGGAGGGGAATACATTGTAACATGACAACATGGGGGACATTTCTGGGGGGAGGGGAATACATTGTAACATGACAACATGGGGGACATTTCTGGGGGGAGGGGAGTACATTGTAACATGACAACATGGGGGACATTTCGGGGGGGAGGGGAATACATTGTAACATGACAACATGGGGGACATTTCTGGGGGGAGGGGAGTACATTGTAACATGACAACATGGGGGACATTTTCGGGGGGGGGGGGGGAATACATTGTAACATGACAACATGGGGGACATTTCAGGGGGGAGGGGAATACATTGTAACATGACAACATGGGGGACATTTCAGGGGGGAGGGGAATACATTGTAACATGACAACATGGGGGACATTTCAGGGGGGAGGGGAATACATTGTAACATGACAACATGGGGGACATTTCTGGGGGGGGGAATACATTGTAACATGACAACATGGGGGACATTTCAGGGGGGAGGGGAATACATTGTAACATGACAACATGGGGGACATTTCTGGGGGGGGGATACATTGTAACATGACAACATGGGGGACATTTCGGGGGGGGGGGGGGGAATACATTGTAACATGACAACATGGGGGACATTTCTGGGGGGGGGGGATACATTGTAACATGACAACATGGGGGACATTTCTGGGGGGGGGGATACATTGTAACATGACAACATGGGGGACATTTCTGGGGGGGGGATACATTGTAACATGACAACATGGGGGACATTTCGGGGGGGGGGATACATTGTAACATGACAACATGGGGGACATTTCTGGGGGGGGGGATACATTGTAACATGACAACATGGGGGACATTTCTGGGGGGGGGATACATTGTAACATGACAACATGGGGGACATTTCTGGGGGGGGGATACATTGTAACATGACAGCATGGGGGGATTTCTCTATTCTAGCTCCGAGGTTACATTGTTTCTTCAGTCTTTATCTCTCTATTATCCTAAATACAGAGAAGCCAACAAAACCCCCCAAAGTGACCTTTCCGAGATCCCATTATAAATCGGCGGTGAAAGTGAAGAAGAACGCAGTGAAGAAGCCGTCTACCGCATCACATGTGCATAGAGAGAAAGGTAAGTGGGTGTGGTTTGTGTGGTCCAATCACTGAGCTCATCCTATGATGGAATGGCAGAGGAAAGTGGAGGGGGAGTGCTTGGTCTTTTCTGTCCAATCACTGAGTTTATCCTACAATGCCATGGCAGAGGAAGGCAGAGGGGGAGTGTCAGGTCTTTGCTGTCCAATCACCGATCTCATCCTATGATGTCATGGCAGAGGGAGGTGGAGGGGGGAATGTCTGGTCTTTTCTGTCCAATCATTGAGCTCATTCTATGATGTCATGACAGAGGCAGTGTGTGTGTGTGTGGGGGGGGGGGGGGGGGAGGAGTGTCAGGTCTCTGTTGTCCAATCACTGAGTTTATCCTATAATGTTATGGCATTATAGGGGTTCCTGATCTGATGTCATGGCATTATAGGGGGGTTCCTGATCTGATGTCATGGCATTATAGGGGGGTTCCTGATCTGATGTCATGGCATTATAGGGGTTCCTGATCTGATGTCATGGCATTATAGGGGGGTTCCTGATCTGATGTCATGGCATTATAGGGGGGTTCCTGATCTGATGTCATGGCCTTATAGGGGGGTTCCTGATCTGATGTCATGGCATTATAGGGGGGTTCCTGATCTGATGTCATGGCATTATAGGGGGGTTCCTGATCTGATGTCATGGCCTTATAGGGGGGTTCCTGATCTGATGTCATGGCATTATAGGGGGGGTTCCTGATCTGATGTCATGGCATTATAGGGGGGTTCCTGATCTGATGTCATGGCATTATAGGGGGTTCCTGATCTGATGTCATGGCCTTAT